>NC_031495.1:63429538-63622601 GCF_000237925.1 Schistosoma mansoni | reverse complement strand
ATCATATGAAGATGTGAAATGTAAGGGTATGTTAAAGAAAACTGTTTACATATGAGATATAAATCATATATTTAATTGAAGTAAAGTCAAAATATACAAAACCATATTATTATAAGCAAAGATGGATATTGTCTAGCAGTGGAATTCAGAACGCACTTCTCGTCCTATTTAGGACTCGCCAGCTGGATGTACCTGCATCTGAGTTGATGTTTACTCTGGGACTTGAACCTAGTACCTTTCTTTTCAAACGCCATCGCGTTATCCACTCAGCTCATATTTTTTTTTTACCATACGTATTAATGAAGCTGTATAATGAACTCCAAGACATTGAAATGAACATTGTTTGTTGTTCCGTTTACAAAAAATTTGAGTTTATGATAAAAACTACTCTTATAACTGTGAAGGGAATCAATGACAGAATTTATTTTCTTTGCTACAAAAATTCACACACAAAAGCGATCACTGAGTTTTATTCCCCAGGTTTGATACTAAATTATATACTACTTAATACTTTTTCAGTAATATAAACTATATTTCTAAAATAATTACAATAGAGTATGCGATCTGTGAGATTACTCACGAATAATTTCAAATTTCTTTAGAAGGAGTTTTGTGGAGATTTTAGTAATTTAGTAATTGAAATCATGAGTCAATTGAAGTCAAACCACCATGGAAAACCTGGAAGCACTGGACAGCCGTTCCGTCTTATTATGGTACTCCTGAGCAGTGCGCATCCATGATCCTGCCTTCCGAGATTCTAACACAGGACCTATCAGTCTCCCACGCGAACGCTTTACCTCTAAACCACTGAGCCAGGATCTAACGGTGTTAATGTCTAACTTCCACCAATCCACGAAATTGAGCGACCGTTCGCCATTGTCTTCAGTGAGTTGATATCTCTCAACTTCCAGCACAGAAGCCAGGATTCTTAATTGTTAGACCACACAAAAATAAGCTACAAACATGTGATGAGTAGGATAAGATATGCATACACATAAGCTCATATAAAAACATTCAGTGTCGGTAAGTGAATAATTAACAATATCAAAACGTGACTCAAGAAGAATGGATAAATTGACCTGTCTAGAAGCTAGAATACGATATATGGGCTTAACATAGTAGCAAACAATACTATATATATATATATATATATCAATGGTTAATCTCCAAAAGAAGATCATTTAGGTTTGTGTTGTCGACTTGTGAAATGTAATTGTAATTACCTCATTCGTACTTCACGTAAAGGAGCAAATCATAAAGAAACATATTTTCTTTGCTAATCTGACTGCTCATAAGTATGTAATATTGTTATCGATCTCAGGTTATCCCTGAAAACCGGGTAGTGGTAGTGGGTAACATTTTTGTCCTAATACAAGACAATTCAGTAATGAGTACTAATAACTTCATAAGGGGTCGAACCTAGAACATTTTAGGTTTCTTACCCAATGCTTGATCATTAAGAAGGATAGCCTGATATCCGTTCAGACACACTTCCGACTTAACAAGTAGTTAATAAACTAAGTAATATTGTAGTGAATGAGAACACAAGTGGGGATACTCAAATGTACTTGAATGCATAATTACAGAATCTCTTAGTAAAATCTGAGAATTATAAAGTAAATACAATGTTTGCAAAATTGTCAATCAATCGTCTTAGACTTCATTGTTCTTGTATTTCCATACCAATTGATTTCTGTTCTCATTCTTTCCTTTTCAGTCTTCTTGACCTATTTCTTCCAGACATCCTATTCCGGACTAGCGTTATAAACTGTTTATATCAATATAAGTAGTGTACACTACAATATTTGTATGAGGAGAATTGTTGAATTTTATTGAGATGATTATTATTTTGCTATATTGACGGCTGAATTCAAGGAATTCTGAATGATATCAATATGATAAAAAAAGTTCAGAAGTAAACTTATTGATATGCCTAAAGAAATAGGAGATTTATTCTAATTTGAACAATGAATTATTCATAGGAACTTTTCTCAAATATCGACCTTAACATGTAGTGTAGTTGCTATGAATTAAAAAAGAACTAGGCCGTATGCCAATTTGTTTTGGTCTTATGTCCGACTTTTTATCTCGTGATTTATCCACCAATCGAAATACGACTTTTCTGATCTTAGCACTGTGCCAAATCAATGACGTTCAACCAGTATGAGCAGTCTAGCATCCTTATTGGTCCCTTGTCCGCCTAGCCCTTCCAATTGAGTCCAAAACACAAATTACAGCTTCTGTTATGCGAATTATTCATTTCAAACGTACTCGGTTTATATACCAGACAGACAGACTGCATCATACCGTAAAATAGAAACTAATATTTGTACGAGATCAAGCTAAATGTGGCTCTGAATATGGGAGACAGTAATCAATAAACTGAACATAGTTTGGGGACAATAAATCGTATAATAATAGTCTATAGGTCAAAATAAAGCTTTATTACGATGAATATAGATATACACAATCTAATTACACAATAGTTAAACAATAAGGATATATATATATATATAGAATATTATCCATGAATAGGTCCTGGAAGTTACCCGTACTTATGTCTCCTCTAGGATATAACAGTAGTATATAGCAGCTCACGTACAATTGAGTTTGTTCACATCTAATTTGGTCAAGTCCTTTTGTTAACTTATTTAACGGATAGAGTCATTTGTACAATAACAATCTATCTATGCTATTGTATCTTTATTATTGTTGCACTTTTATGAATATGTATGCTTGAGGATTGTTTAATGCCTACACAGATATTCATTCTGATAGCCTCATTATTAGTCGTTTAATTGATTCGATGATTCTATCATTTCCATATGTATATATATGTACATTTTAATCCTGTTCACGGACCCTCACACTCGTTCATTGACTCGATCACTCACTCACTCGCTCATTCGACGCGTACTCTCACTCGCTTGCCTTAACGTCACTACTATTTCATGCTTGCTTAACGTGCCTGTAATTTTGGCAATCTGTGTGTGTTTCAATAATAAACGCAATCAACACTTCATATTCGCCTTCTGATCTATACATCGTTGAGGTTTTATCCGGTAATGGTTATCAGGACGAACAATATGCGAAGTTTAAGGATAATATATAGTACCGACCACCACAAGTGTTATATATTACAAATATAATATAATTGATAATAAATAGTAAGTTCAACATCCAAGATGATGTGTATTATTGAACTCATTAAATTCAAATCTTCTAACAGGTAAACTATCCATTTACTTTTCAATCAAGTAACTAATCATCAATATAGATTATAACAACAATTGTTAATAGTAACTAAGCTGGATTGAATAATTTTTACTGGTTAGCGTTTTTTTAGCGAGTTGGTTTTCTACGTGATGGGGTCATTAACCCCATACCCAACCCTCCTCCTTTACCCGGGCTTGGGACCGGCAGTAGCCCCCGGAGGAGCTAGAGGCGGAGGATGTGGAAACCTTTACATATCTGGACACCATCACCGATGAACACGGTGGATCTGATGCAGATGTGAAGATGCTGATCGGCAAAGCAAGAGCAGCATATTCACAACTGAAGAACATTTGGAAGTCAACTCAACAACTGTCGACCAACACCAAGATTAGAATTTCCAATATAAATGTCAAGACAGTTCTACTGTATGTGGCGGAAACTTGGAGAACTACGAAAGCCATCATCCAGAAGATACAGGTGTTTATCAACAGTTGTCTACGCAAGATACTTCGGATCCATTGGCCACACACTATCAGCAACCGGTTAACGTGTGAGAGAACAAACCAGATTTCATCCAGTGGAGGAAGAAATCAGGAAGAAGCGCTGGAAGTGGATTGGGCACACTTTGAGGAAATCACCTAACTGCGTCACAAGACAAGCCCTCACATGGAGTCCTGAAGGCCAAAGGAAAAGAGGAATACCAAAGAACACATCACGCTTTTAAATGGAAACAGAAATGAGAAGAATGATCAATAATTGGATAGAACTAGAAAGGAAGGCTCAGGACAGAGTGGGTTTGAGAATGTTGATCGGCAGCCCATGCTCCATTGGGAGTAACAGGCGTAAGCAAAGCAAGTAATCTAAGCTGGATTATTATATAATTGATATGTGGACGAGAATGATAATGATTGATTATCTGCTTAATCAGACATGTAGATAGTTTGACAGGTGTCAGATGAGTTATATATCTTCCCCTATCCTTATTATTTATTCATTGATTGTCCATTTGTTATTAGATTGTGTTGAGTTTTGGTGTGAAAATATATTTACGTTCTAATCAGGACAAACCAGCTTCCAGCTGAAGAGGAAATTAGGAAAAGATGTTGGAAGTGGATCGGACATACATTACAGAAATCACCAAACTGCATCACGACTCAATCCTTAACTTGGAATCCGGAAGGGAAGTGGAAAAGTGGAAGGCCAACGAACACACTACGCCGGGAAATAGAAGCAGATATGAAAAGGATGGATGTGAACTGGAAAGAACTGGAAAGGAAGGCTCAGGACAGAGTTGGATGGAGAATGCTGGTGGTCGGCCTATGCTCCTCCACGGGGAGTAACAGGCGTAAGTAAGTAAGTAAGTAAGTAAGTAGCAGGTTAATCTCATGTTCTTGATCTGAGCTGTTTTGAAGTCCTGTAGAATAGACGACACTGAAAGGGAATCTAATGTAGATATTCGTCTAAGGTAAATTAACATCCCATTCGTATGATGAAAAAGGAAAATTGACCGTTCTAACAATAATAAAGTTTAAAAATGATAACCTGTAATCATTATGAAAATAATAATTTGGACAAGATTACGATGGGGGTTTCGTTCTCTAAGCTGGATCATTTGGTCGAGGAGCTTATTATAACAAGAGGAAAGATATCCCTTCTCCTTTAATCATTTCAGGTCATATTAATTAGAAGAGTATTATTACTTGAGGCAATAAAGATAATATGTTTTAAATTATGACCAATAATTTAAAGGGGATAGATATATAGTTCATGTATAGTTAATTATGATTACTAACTGAGTTGCCTTTTTGTTTTGCTTTCGGATATTCAAGGTTACTCCTTCTTCTTCTTTCTTCTCATCTCTTTCTTCTTGAGTTGTTTTCTCTTCAAATAAAAGAACAATCCCGTAATATTCCTCCGTCATTTGTTCAGTATCATTGTTAAAATAAATATGATTTTGACCAAAGATGCATAGTGACTAGCAGTGGAATCCAGGATGCGTGTTTCGTCTTACTTGGTACTCGTCAGCTGGATGTATCTACATCTCAGAGTTGATGTTCACTCTGGGACTCAGACCCAGTACCTTTCGCTTCAAACGCCATCGCGTTATCCACTATCCATCTTTTCTTATAATGCTTGTGAATTAAGGCTATATTGAGGCAATATGCACAGTTTGCACATATGCCAATAAGACTGACTGACCAGTTGCAGTCCTAAACATCAATGGAAAGATTCAAACAAACAATACTAAGTGAATTTAAATTTAGTTTTGTTTAAAAATATGAACAATATTTCAATTATGAATAATGGTTAGCAATGGAATCCAGGACTTGCGTTCCATCCTATTTGTGACTCTGGGTTCGAGTCCCGGAGTGAACATTAACTTTGAGATGTAGGTACATCCAGCTAATGCGTCCCAAATTAGACGAGACGTGAGTCTTGGATTCCACTGTTAGCAACTATCCATCTTTGCTTACAATGCTTTTGAATTAAGGTTATATCGAGGCAATACGCACAGTATGCACATATATCAATTAGAGACTGACGAGTTGCAGTCCTAAACATCAATGGGATGATTAAAACAAACAATACTAAATGAATTTATACATAACTTGGTTTATTTGAACATGATAAATAGGTTAATCAGCTTACTTACTGATTGGAGAGAATGAATAAACTTACTATAACAACATTATGTATTACTGATAACAGATTAGAGAAGTACATAACGTAAGTATTACATCATGCACCAGTCTATGACGTACCATTGAATAATCTGGGGTTATTCATCGTTGACCAAGACGAGATTCAATGAACTGTTCGAAGTTTATCGATCTGTCATGTGATATGGAAACAATTCAGTTTGAAAGCTGATCTATGTAGAGCTCAGTGAAATTTCTTTGGTCCTCCTACTATATATATCTATCATCAATGAGAGAATTCAGCGAAGAAAGTTTTCTCTTCTCGACGAAATCATTTACTTCTGATGTATATTCGTATAGTGATGTGCGGGCGAGAATGATAATGATTGGTTGTTTTTCTGAGTGAGACATTAGATAGTGTGACAGGTGTTATATATGTTATATATTCCCCTGTCCTGATTATTATCGACTGACTGTTCCTTGTTGTTGGATTGTGTTGGATTTTGGTGTGAAATATATTGACGTTCTATTCAGACTAATCTCGTGTTCTTGATCTGAGTTGTGTTGACGTCCTGTAGAATAGACACTGGGTGGAAAATCTAGTGTAGATATTCGTCTAAGGTAAATTAACGTCCCACATACATGTAAAAAGTGAAAGGATTATTATAACAAGAAACCCTAGCGTTATAACAAGTATCCTACCTGTATAACATATAGTTATATAGAAAACATATGTCTATCGAAGGATAGAAATAATTACATCATAAAATTGATTCCAGACTAGTATTATCAAATGAGGTTATATCTTGTGACCGAGTGGATACCTAGTTAATGTATGACGCGATAAGACCGCCAATTAGAGAGCAGTGAATTATCGATTGGAACAGTGACACATGAAAACCATACGAGTAGTCTAGAGCGCTTACCAGTCCTGCTTTCTGCCTAGCCCAGTCATTTAAGTCCAGAACACCAATAACAGCCTCTGTGGTATGAATCCTTGTACTTCAAACATACTGAGTTTAAGCAGAGATGGATAGTGGCTAGCAGTGGAATCCAGTTTCACACGCGTCTCGTCATATTTGGGATTCGTCAGATGGATGTAACTGCATCTCCGAGTTGATGCTCACTCTGAGAATCGAACCCAGTACTGTCGCTTCAAATGCCATCGCGTTATCCACTCGGCCACTGAGTCCTGATAGCCACTTGCTTGAGCGATGGGGTGAAGTTTAAATTCATTTAGTATTGTTGAACATCAACTCTGAGATGCAGGTACATCCAGCTCACGAGTTCCAAATAAGAGGATTCCACTACTAGCCACTATCCATCTCTGCTTACCATGCTTGTGAATTAAGGCTATATTGAGGCAATACACACAGTATACACATATGCCAATTAGGGACTGACCAGTTGCAGACCTAAAAGTATCAATGGGAAGATTCAAACAAACAATACTAAATGAATTTATACTGAGTTTATATACCAAACAGACTGACCACATCTTACCAATAAAATAGAAAATAACATTTGTACAAGAGTTAGCCAAATGTGGCTGTGAATAGGAGGGGGGGCAGTAATTAATAGACTAGGTATAACTCAGGAATGGTAAATCGTACAATAATAGTTCAAAGGTCAAAATAAAGCTCACAATGAAAGGAACATGAATATGAGTAGTTTAATTATTTAGCAAATATACGATAAAACGTATATGCATAATATTGGTCCATAAATGGAACCCAAAGTTACCATTCGCTTATGTTATCGGGATATAACAGTTATGTAATAATGAAAGGTTTGTTGCTAGGAGTAACTACGAACATGATGAATCGAATTGAAATCATGCAATTTTACACACATTGAAAACAAATGATAATTACTTGATAATGTACCCTTGAAGCAACGTATAATCTATAGGCTCCATAATTATTGTTTAGGAACAAGACCACCCAATAAACTCTTTACATTCCATTTAACTACTGAATATTATTATTATTAAGTAGTATATGTAATATGTAATGTCTATCTATCAAATATATAGTGTTAAATTCATTTAAATGGCGTCAAGTTTATTTTGGGTATACTGGGATATTTCTTATATTACTTATACATGGTTTATAATATAATGGAAGATTTAAGTCCATGGTAAATCATTACCTTTACAAAATATATATAGGCAAACAGATATTATAAACCATAAATAAGGGGGGGGGGTAAACATGATAATTGAATATGTAATTTAATTACATAATATGTAGAAAATAACACTGGGGAGTATAAAAGTATCGAAATTTTCAAAAGGAATTGTGTATCAGTATGATTTAAACTGGTGAGCGTTTTTTGTTGTTGTTGGAAGGTTGTTTCCTACGGGTTGGAGTTGCTGACCCCATGCCTAACCCTACTCCTTTACTCGTGGTTACGATTGGCAACTGTTGTATCCTAACGAAGATATGGTTATGGGTAATTTCCGGGACCTTTTAATGGACGATTATTATATATATATTCTTATTGTTTAACTACTGAGTAACTTAATTGTGTATATCTATATTCATCTCATTACAAGCTTCATTTTGACCTATGAATTATTATCATACGAATTACTCTTCCTAAACTATACTCAGTTTATTGATTACTGTCTCCTATGTTCACAGCCACATTTGGTTTGATCTTGTACAAATATTATTTTCTATTTTATGGTGTGATGCTGTCTGTCAGTCTGGTGTATAAACCAAGTATGCTTGAAATAAATGATTTGCATAACAGAAGCTGTAATTGATGTTCTGGACTCAATTGGAAGGGCTAGGCGAACAAAGGAGCAATGAGGACGCTAGACTGTTCATACCGGTCGAACGTCATTGATTTGTCACAGTGTTAAGATTGGAAAAGTCGTATTTCGATTAGTAGATAATTTACGTGACAAAAAGCCGGACATAAAATCATAACCGATCGGCAACGGCCTTCTTTTATAAAGTCATAACAGCAGTAGCTCTAGAAGAGCTACTGTGACAGTCTGCTGTAGGAGAGAACAAATCAACTTCCAGATAAAAAGGAAATTATGAAAATACGTTGGAAAAGGATAGAATACATATTGAGGAAATCATCAAACTGCATCACGAAGCAAGCACTAACTTAGAATCCTCATAGCTAAATGAAAAGAGGAAGACCAAAGAACACAATGTATCGGGAATTGGAAGCAGACAGGAAAAGAATGAGTAGCGACTGGAGCCAAATGGAAAGGATTGCTCGAGGATAGAGTTTGAAGGAGAATGATGGTGGTTGACCTATGTTCCTCCATGAGTGGTAACATGCGTAAATAAGTAGGTAAGTAATGATTTAAGCTGAGAATATCCAGTTTATGATTTCAACAGAGAACCTAGTTTGGAGATAAGAAAAGAAATCTGCGTTAGTTTGAAGAAGTATTTACACCATTTATTTCATCTTGTTGGAGGATTTATTGCTAACCAAATAAACATTCAACGTATATAAATCGATCAAAATAGAAGCTATTCATACGGTAAAAATAAGACTGTAATTGATCAATAAATCCTACAATATCATTATCAGAAGGGGTTTTTGTGAAGATTTAGTATTTTCATAGTTGGTTGGAGTTAGACATAAACATCCATCGGATACCAGCTCAGTGGTCTATTGGTTAAGTGCTCTGGCGCGAGACTAGTAGGTCCTGAGTTCGACTCTCGCGAGGCAAGGTCGTGGATGCGCACAGCTGAGGGGTCCCACTATAGGACGAAACGACCGTTCAGTGCTTCCAGATTTTTCCTGGTGGTCTAGCTTCAATTGACTCACGCTTTCAACTACAATATCAGTTTTATGCCTTGCCTTAGCTTTTGTATAAACGTATAACTTGATGAAAGAGTACTAAACTTCAAATTTGCGGATTATGTATCTGGAGAGGTTGAGAAACACATGTTTAATTCCCCTATCAACTGCTGAGCATAAAACTCTAGAGTCATCAAGAAATTCGTACAGGGGAATGTGATGGACGAGAACACATAGGTAGGGACAACCAATTGTATTCTCATACAAAATTACAGAGTTCTTTTGTCAAATATAAAACCATACGTTTAATACTTCATTTGTAAATTCTCTATCAATTGTTTCAAACTTCATTGTTCTTTCATCGCCATAACAATTACTCTGTGTTCGCGTTTTCTTCGATCTGATCTTCCCAATCATCTGCCGCTAGGCATTTCATTTCTGATCGGTATTACATATTACTTATGTCTGTCGTCATAAATAGCATACACCACAAGAGTACGTTTATCGATAGAAGGAAACTACATTGTGAGATAAACTTTACTAGTAAAAATTGTCAACTAATTGATTCAGTCAAATTACTCATTTACTTCTAAACTAACGAATCAGTTAAATGTATTTTTCCTTTGCGTCTAATTAGTTATCATGACTGTGGATCCGTTTGCCAGGCACTATCAGCAACATTCAAATGTGGGAGAGAACAAACCAGATTCCATCCAGCGGAGGAAAAAATTAGGAAGAAGCACTGCAAGTGGATAGGATACACATTGAGAAAAGCACTCAACTGCGTCACAAGCCAAGCCCCCACATGGAATCGTCAAGGCCAAAGGAGGAGAGGAATACCAAAGAACACATTACACCGAAAAATGGAGACAGATATGAGAAGAATGAACAACAACTGAAGAACTAGAGAGGAAGGCCCGGGACAGATTAGGTTGGGGAATGCTGGTTGGCAGCCTATGCTCCATTGGGAGTAACAGGAGTTAGTAAGTAAGTAAGCTATCATGACTGTACAATGGTACGTATATTTCCATAGTTTTATATCATGTACTGATCTTAGTTAGACCAGTATTAAATTTCTTTTGGATACACAGGCTAAGTTCCTAGATGTAAAATAAAACGGCTTTGGTAAGGCGCAAAAGATGAATCATGTGATAGATTTAGTAGAATATAGTGGGTAACCTTTGAAGCTTTACTCAAGTCAACCTGATGCTTTATTTCCATTAGATGAGCGAGATTACAACACTTCATTACCATTAGCTGTCCTTTGCTTTGGTCCACCAGGGTGTTTGGTATCTGAGTGGTTGCGCCACAGGATTGGGCTGTACTGTTCAGATTGTAGCGTTGAAGCCTATATAGTTTCTGGCTGTCCTATGGGGCGGGATTGAGCTGTACTGCTTGGGTTAAGCTTGGGCAGTGTCTGGCTCTCCTGTTAAACGGGATTGAGCTGTACTGTTTGGGTTGCCGCGTGAAGGTCTGGATGGTGTCTGGTTCTCCTGAAAACCAGTGCAAGATTGCCCTGGCCCATAAGGGTATATTATATAACTAACTGTCCTTTGCTTAATCAGGTCGGATAGTATTCTGTAATATATAATTATGATGAATGGAGATATGTACTAATGAAGTGATACAGTACTATCAAAAGCTTATTTACTTTTCGACAATTTATCATACTATAACTAAGAAAAGGTATACACTTATCCAAAGACTATTAGTTCAATCATACACCATTCATTAAACGTAAATTTTAAGATTTGTTTCTTACCCATGAAACATATAAACTAATGTAATTCTTAAATTCACTAGGTGTTGTTTGCTTGCATCGAAGAAATCTGCACAGGATGCACATATGCTAACAAGAGACTAATCAATTGTAGTCCTAAACAACAAGGGAGAAGATACAAGTAAACAACATCAAGTGAATTTAAACTTCAACCCATTGCACAAGCAAGTAGCTATCACGACTCACTAGCTAAAAGGATAACGAGATGGCTTTTAAAGCGAGCGATACTGTGTTTAATTCACAGAGTGAACATCAACTCTGAGATGCAGGTAAATCGAACTGACGAGTCCCAAATGGGACGAAACACACATCCTGGATTTCATTGCTAGCCACTATCCATCTTTGCATAACATCTTGCATAATATATATACTACTGATTATTTTATATCATCATAAAAACTGTGACTTTGATTTCGTCTAACGAAATCATTAACTTCGTTATGTTTCATTCCTAATGTTCTTTCAGTAACTAAAGATGATCTGATCTCGAAATTATTATGATGATTATCATGACTAGACAAGAAGGAGGAACAACAATGAATAATCAGCAAGAATGAGAGGGAGAGAGAGATGGGGGGGTTAGAAGGAGGAAAGAAAGTATATTTTAATGAATTGTACTAATCATGACAACAATATAAAACAAAAATATAAAACTTTACATTCACCTTTTATCATCATTCCTTTCATTCTGTTAACTTCATTCTGTGTATCATTGTTTGTCTGTGTGTGTGTGTGTGTCGGGGGTTGGGGGGTATTCAGGATCTGTCTTTCATTCATTCTAGTGATAAAAAAACTTAAATGTATTCAAGATTACACATTTACATTCACATATTTACAGTGTTAGAAACAACATCATAATCGGATTACCAACACAGTTTCTAAGTAGTTTACACTTCATTTGATAGTAAAAAATATTCATTCAATGGATTTATTTAACAAGGAACTGCAATAATTCACTTTATTTTGGTATGTAAACTATTTGACATTGATTAGGGTTAGGAAGTGAAGAAGAAGAAGAAGGAATAGAAGAAGAAGAGGAAGAAGAAGAAGAAGAAGAAGGAGGAGGAAAAGGTGGTATTTAAGTAGTATTTTATTGAATCAGAAATTTGGTGAATTATTCTATTGTCTGTGCAAATCTATCAGATACATATGTATATACATAAGCCATATGGTTTAAAGCAGAGAAATAATAGTCTGGAATGTAAGCTTATAATCTTTATATAAACGATATATAAAATTTATGTGCTGATCAGGGAAGCTTGAATCGAACAGAATCTAATTGAATTTATACTAACCTTTATTTATTTTATACCAAGTTAGATAAAATAACTCCACTTGTAGTTCTCTTAGAATTACTGCCGGTCCCAAGCTCAGGTAAAGAAGGAGGGTCTGGGATGCGGTCGGCAACCCCATTCTGTAGAAAAAAATATTGCTAAAAAAACGCCAACGAAATTAAACAAGTAAGTTATATAAGATGGAACTTAGAGATAGGCAACAACTAAGATGTTTAGTTTGTTAGATTTTCAGAATATATTAGAATTGTAATATGCATATACATTGGGATTTTGAATAGCTTTGACGCTTTGACTCACTTGTTAATGTTGCCTAGTTTATTAGAGTGAACAAGTTTAATTCCAAGTACTATAAATCTATTAAATTTGATCGATGGTATTCGATTGACACTAATGACTGGACTTACAAACATAGGATGGATTTATTCAGTGATCGATAGTGAAAGGTTACTGTTGAACACACACACAGTTATACTTACATAATAATAGGAATAGACTTCATAATTTCTGTTCAAGTTTGTGACGGATTATGTAAATCAGCGTTTAATGACACTTATTCAAGGTAATATATTTGACTAAGTAATTGCTGAAGGGTTGTGCAAGATCATAAATACTATTAGATTCCGGTTCAGTAGTCTACGGGTTAAGCATTCACGCGCGAGATCGAAGGTCCTGGGCCCGAGTTCCGAGTGGGGGCTCGTGGGTGAGCGCTTCTAATGAAACGGTGGTCCAGTGCTTCCAGGTTTTCAGCGGCGGTCTACCTTAGACTAATAATAACGTTATTTAAATTCGAATAATTATTCAATTTATGAAAAAAAATATTCATCATTTTTGGGGGGTCGTAGATTTAACAAATGAAGACTACTTAGTATACAATAGTGCCAACTAATTGTTCAATTAATATCAATTTAACCTTTGTATATGCAATAAACTGAACAAAATTTGGATAGAACTAGAAAGGAAGGCCCAGGACAGAGTGCGTTGGAGAATGCTGGTCGGCGGTCTATGTTTTATTGGGGGGTAACAGGCGTAAGTAAGTAAGTGAGTAAGTAAGTGAGTGAGTAAGTGAATAACTAAGTAAGTAAATAAGTAAGTAAGTAAGCGTTAGGGGCGGCCAAACCAAAACGTGGCATCAGAGCATGAAGTCACTAACTTCTAGTCTGAGCCATGTTGGCAGATGCAGACTACTTGGTTGGGGTCCGCGTGACTATCGTAACCAATGGTTGGAGACTCTAGGTGACATGGCTCAGAATCGATCACAATGGCGTAGGTGTGTACATGCTTCATCTTCCTTTAAACCTTAAGATTAAAATTGCTTCATAACTTTATTCCTTCCTATACTATATTCTTATATACAACCTATCTTTTATATACTACCACCACTAAATTAACTACTTCTATGAATCCGGTGTTCATCTTGTTGTGCTAACGAGGTATGACAACTTGGACCGATGCATATATGTACCTGATCCTACGTTGTAGCTGAATGAAGTAAGTAAGTAAGTAAGCAACTAAGTAAGTAAGTAATATTCAATAAATATCTCCACTATCAGTTATTAAATGAATATTAACAATTTTCACACTTTCTAAACTATTCTATACATATGGAATAAGATAGTAACCATATTTGACTAAAAGTCAGGCACAATAACTAACAATTATCACCAGGTGGAGTATTGAACATTGAACATTAAACCATTCCAGTCTGTAAGCTAAATTATCCAGAAAGAAATAGAGAGGATGAGAGATTGGAAGTGAAGGAGACTAATGTTAAGGTTTATCAATTGAATAGTCATAATGTTATTCATTGAAAAATAACCTTAATGTGATTTGAAATGGTTTCTATATTGTTCAATGTTACATGATATGGGAAGAAGATGGTGATGATTCATAATTTTTCAGGGTATATATGCATGTATGTATGTAAACATTTATAGTTATATTAAGATGAATGCAAAGACAGATGTGTAATATTAGTTTGTACTGTATAAAATATCTTTCAATACAAATGAGTAAAACCAAATGGGGTTAATTCATGAAATATACAGCTGTGTCTGTTGTCAGGCGGTTACAAGCTGAAGACAATAGTGGATGGTGGCGAAATATCGTGGCCGTCTTAGAGGTCTAGAGGTGAAGCGCTTGCTCACGAGGCCGAAAAGTCCTGGATTCGAGTAGTGAATGTAGGATCGTGGATACGCACTGCTGAGGGATCCCATACTAGGACGAAACGGTCGTCCAATGTTTCCAGATTATATATATATATATATATACTCAAACCATCAGCAACAGTCTACTGTAGGAGTGAACAAATCAACTTCCAGATGAAGAGGAAATTAGGAAAAGATGTCGGAAATGGATAAGACATACATTACGGAAATCATCAAACTACAACATGAAGCAAGCCCTAAGTTGGAATCCTGAAGGGTAACTCAAAAGAGGATGGCTGAAGAATACACTATGTCGAGAATTAGAAGCAGCTATGAAAAGAATGAATAGCAACTAGAGCCAACTAGAAAAGATCACCCAGGATAGAGTTTAATGGAGAATGCTGGTGGTCGGCCTATGCTCCTTTACAAGGGGTAACAGGTATAAGTATGTAAGTAGTTAGGTAGTTAGTTAATTAGTAGTCAAGTATAAAATTTTAAAGGAATAGAATAGTAAACGTTCGTATTTAGGAAGATACTGATAAACAGTTTTATGCGTTTTTACAAACTATAAAAACTAAATGAAGATAAAAGTTTTTTTATAACTACAGTTGTTGACTAATTTAATTGTAGTCAACAGGTCATCAATGGTCATTGAAACTTTTAGGGGAATATATTTGAAGCTGAGTCATCACACATATGCATAGACGATTTTATGATTATTTCAGTAGTATTGTTTGTCATAAACTTAATGTAGTTGGGTAATCAGTAAATCTGATAACGATCATCTGAACTAATAATAGTTTCTCAGTCTTTCCATTTAAACACCGTTTGATGTCAGGTTAGTGGTCTAGAATTGAAGCGTTCGTGCTAGAGACCAAAGGTTCTGAGCTCAAATCCCGTGTGCAGAATCGTGGATGCGCACTACTGAGGAGTCCAATACTAGGACGAAACGGCCTTCCAGAGCTTTCAGTTTGACATTAATCGCTTCATGATCTCATTCTAAAACTTAACAATCTCCACAACTCCATACTGATAGATATGAACTAATTTTATTTTTATCTATCAAACGATTTGTCGTTCTTTGATTAACTATTCATTTCTCAATTACAAGATTGTATGCACCTTAAAAGAAAGCAATATGATACAATGAATTCACTATCTCATACAAACATAGTTTGTTTATATTTAAGCAGAGATGAATAACGTTTAGTCATGGAATCAAAGAAGTTCGTTCCATCTTATTTGTCATTCATTATCTTAATGTATCAAATAGTACAAAACGCCAGTCCTCGATTCTACTTCTACACACTGTTCATCTCTGTTTAAACATATTTTTGACCAACTTCATAGGTAAATATTCCTTAATCAAACCTATGTAAATATGCTGCTCCTGCTTTGCCGATCCGCAACTTCACATAGGATCAGATGCAGTGTGAAGGCGCTGATCGGCAAAGCAACACTAGCATATTTACAACTGAAGAACATCTGGAACTCAAAGCAATTGTCAACCAACACCAAGATCAGAATTTTCAATACAAATATCAAGACAGTTCTATTGTATGTGGCGGAAACTTGTAGAACTACTAAAACCATCATCCATAAGATACAGATGTTTATTAACAGTTGTCTACATAAAATATTTAACATTCACTGGCTAAACACTATGAGCAACAACCTACTGTGGGAGAAAACAAACCAGATTTCAGTGGGGGAAGAAATCAGGAAAAAGCGTTGAAAATGGATACGACACACATTGAGAAAAGCACTCAACTGCGTCACAAGGCAAGCTCTCACATGGAAACCTGAATGCCAAAGAAGAAGAGGAAGACCAAAGAACACATTACGCCGAGAAATAGAGACAGACATGAGAAAAATGAACAACAATTGGATAGAACTAGAAAGCAAGGCCTAAGATAGAGTATGCTTGAGAATGCTGGTCGGCGGCCTATGCTCCATTGGGAGTAACAGGCGTAAGTAAGTACAAGGCTACATGTTATAACAATTACCTTATTTCTTCTTCTTCAATAAAATTTAATCAAATCCAAACCTCATAATAATCTACATTGTCGAGAAAATTAAAAAAAAGAAAAAAATGATCTGACTGTTAGAAAACATAAAATCTTGATTATCCATAATAGAAATGGGGAGTGATAATGTCAACAACACCATCATCATCATCATCCATCATCCACCATCCATCACCATCCATCATCATCCATCATCTACCCCCCATTTCATTATACTACTGTCTATCAAAAAAATATATAGGTGAGTATAAAGTAAATTTGACAGATACACATTTCATTAATTTTGTATTATTACTACCACTATAGTTAGATAGATATCATTATGAATGTTTATTGTCCGCTTGTTTGTTGATTTGTTTTCTCTTTTTTTCTCTTTTTTTGTTTTCTTTTTTCTTTTTTTCTTTTTGATCATGTTTATTTTTTGTAAATGAAAAGAAATGATTAGATAATAGGTAAACAAATATGAATTCGGTAAACAGCATGTTGTCAAGTAATATAAATGTAACCATACTCTATACACAATTATTGATATTGACCACATTAAGGCTAATCGGTTGATGGATACAATACATGTACATTCATGTACATTCAATAATCAGCGCATAAATCAACCAAGCTGAAGGTAGATCATGAATGGATTGAATCAATAATACAGTTGATGAACATATACTACTTAAATATGAAATATTTTCAATAGATTAATAGTAATAGATAATTTAATATTGAATTTAAGCAAGAATTTAGATAAAAGAAGAAGAAGAAAAAGAAAAAAAAGAGAAGAAGTAAAATTTAGAAACTACTGAATAACACTGACACATAGGTTTGTTTACTTACTTACTTATGGCTGTTGTTCCCAATGGAGCATAGGCCGCCGATCAGCATTCTCAAATACACTTTGTCCTCCACCTTCCTTTCTAGTTCTATCCAACTTTTGTTCATTCTTCTCATATCTGTCTCTATTTCTCAGCGTAATGTGTTTCTTGGTCTTCCTCTTCTCCTTTGGCCTTCAGGATTCCATGTGAGGGCTTGTCTTGTGAAGCAGTTTGGTATGTAGCCTTTTTCCCCTATCAATATATAACATAATGATACTGTCAATTAGAGTACAGTGAATTATAGACTGGACCAATGACACACGAAACCTGTACGAGCAGTCTAGAGTACTTATCGGTCCTTCTTCCTGCCTAGCCGCGCCTGTTGAATTCAGAACATCAATCTTAGCCTCTGCGATATGAATCATTTATTTTAAAGATACTGAGTTTATATACAAACCAAACAGACCACATCACACCTTAAAATGGAAAACAACATCTGTACAAGATTTAGCCAAAGGTGACTGTGAATATGGGAGACTGCAATTAATAGATTGGTCATAACTCAAGAACGGTAAATCGTATAGTAATAGTCTATGGGTCAAAATACAGCTTATAATAAGAGGAACATGAATATGAATAGTTTAGTTACTTAACCATCATACAATAAAAATATATGTATGGTAATGGTCCATAAATAAGTCTCATGAGTTTATTTACTTAGAATAATTTTTTTCTGGCTAGTGTTTTTTTAGCGAGTTGGTTTTCCATGGGATGGGGTCTCTAACCCCATGACTAACCCTCCTCCTTTGCCCGGGCTTGGGACCGGCAGCAGCTCCGGAGGAGCTACAGGTGGAGTTAGTTCTCATGAGTTACCACACATAATTCTCGTTGGGATATAACAGTAATTTAGCGAAGGAAATTTTCTATTCGATGATATCATTTCCTGAATTGCTATACAATCGTACTTATAGTTCATTTTGTTTGCTAAAATAGTAATCTATAGTAAAATAGAAGAGTGTTGAATATTTTAAATAAACTTGAAGTAGTATATTGTTGTTTACGAAAATCAGATCACAATTGATTGATCACTGGGTAGTGATCAGTGTCATGCGTGTCAAGTCGGTCTTACTGCTGATCAAATGCTATCGATCAAGTTGCAATTTGGCCACTTGTCTAGGTGGCTCGACACTGAGTGAACTATGTTGACATAAGATGGTGGTTGAAGGTTATGTCATAATAATAAAGTTACGTAATAATTAGCTAGTGAATACTGTTAAAGTGAGGCTAATTGTCCAGTTGATAGCTATGAAGAATAGATTAGTTGAAAGTTGTAATGACGGCTAATTAATGGTTATGAAAATAATTGGAAAGAAGTAGCAATAATAACTTCTTCTTAAAAGAAACACGGAAGGTAGATGGAAGGTAGAAAGGAAGGTTAAGACCATGAAAGCATAAGGAACTGAACATACTGTATGTATACCCTAAGGTTAGGCTTAAACTGATGGACACCAATAGTAATGGCTATGTATAAGTTTTTCATTTGCATTCCTATTGAGCCAACTCTTCTGACTGTATGTATGATTTTGAAGGAGTCTTCTGGTGAAGCTGAGTGACCAGAATTGACTAGATGCTCCAAGATTGAGTTTTCGACTTACTTTTGTAATCGTTTAGAGAGTCAAACGGGGTGATGTTTGGAGATGTGTTTCGAAAGAGCTCGCTTTGTTCCGCTAATATAATGGGTCTCTTTCGTAATTTTAGTTTTATCTGTTATATAATTTTATGGTTGAAATCATTAGTCAATTGATGCCAGACCACCAAAGAAAATCCGGAAGAACTGGAAAACCACTTCTTCCTATTGTGGGACTCCTCAGCAGTGCACATCCACGATCACGCCTCGCGAGATTCAAACCCAGGACCTGCCAGTCTCGCGCCAGAGCACTGAACCACCAGACCACTGAGCCGGCATCAAACGGTGTTAATGTCTAACTCCAACCAATCCACGAAATTGAGCAAGCGTCCACCGTTGTCTTCAGTGAGTTACTATCCCACAACAGACCCGGTTGAACTTCACTGATCACTGCTTTTCACTAGAACTCCAGTAAATATCTCTTGAAGCCAGTCACTAGTGAGTATATGTCGATTATTATCAGAAGGGTTTTTGTGGAGATTTTAGTAAATTTATAGTTCAAATCATGAGCCAATTAAAGCTAGACTACCGTGGAAAAACCTGGTGATTAATAATGACTGACTGTGAAAGGAAATTCTACGATATGGAAGCCACTTACAGTGAAGTTTAAATATCCCAGATATCAAATAAATATTATTAATGTCAATAGATGCTGTTCACTCAAAGTTTTGAACTGACTTAAAATAGAATGTAAACAATCAGATATTAACTCAGTGGTGCATCAGGACTTAGTAGCTAAATGTATAGCGAGATGGAGTTTGAAGTGAACGGTACTGGGTTCGAGTCCGAGAGAGAACACCAACTTTGAGATGTAGGTACATCCAGCTGATGAGTCCCAAATAGGACGAAACGTGCATCTTGAATGTCACTGCTAGCAACTATCCATCTTTGCTCATAAAGATTGTGACTTTAGGCAATATCGATGCAGTCAGCACAGGATGCACATATGCCAACAAGAGACTGATCAATCGCAGTCCTAAATAACAATGAGAAGATAAAAGTTAAGAACACCAAGTGAATTTATAATCAGTAGTTTAAAGTTTCTACGTTAATGAAGAAACTCGAAGCTACTGAGTTTTATTCTTAGCTGGGTCGTGCATTTCAATGCAAACGCTGTTACTGGCTTTCTGATAATGATCAGATCATAGCAACTATTCCAATTTTTTTAAATGTATAAATCTCAGGTGAAGAACTTTTACCCTTTGTTGAATCATCATATGTTCAATTCAAATTTAGACAATTTGATTAATTAAACAGACTACCTGTAATATCAATATGGATAAACATAATTCTATGTATATGATTAATTGATTCTATAACTTAGTTAGTATTAGTTTACCTATTTCATTCATTTAATATTGTTTGCTTGTATCTTCCCATTATTGTTGTTAAGGTCTGCAAAGGATCAGTCTTTTGTTGACATATGTGTATCCACTGTGCTAACTACCATCCATCTTTGCTTACCTATTTAATTGTTCATCATTTCATTTGTCTACTTTAACTAGTGAATAATTATCAGAAAGAAATACTACATGTCAACTTATGAATTCCATATGGTTGAAATACGATGATGAGGATGAATAGGTAGATATAAATATTTTCTTTGTTTCTTCTTAGTTCTGTCTATCCATTTGTCTGCGCCCAAATGCCCTAGTATGGCCGAGAGTGGGGAGAGTCTGCTCTTCCTCTCGAAATGCTCTCACATGGCTACGCGTATATAGCCTCTGTCAGGGAAGTCCTACTTACTGCCTTCTCAAAGTGGCATTACTGCTGTTTACCAAATTGAGAGGACGAAAATCCAATGTATGGCGCTCTAACCGGGTTGGTGGACACGGAGAGTCCACCTAGGGGAGTTGGAAAACCCTGATTCCAAACCAATGGTGCACATGGGCTCCAGTATCCTGCTGAGGGGACAAATGGCATGTGAATAAATCGTTGGTCACTGACCACCATGGGACTGCATCTCCTCACGATGCTCCACTGCCATGTGGATCAGATCTTTAGGTCAAAAGCTCCGGGTGTGGCACCTAAGAAATCCACGGGCCTCAGTTTAAGCACCCGGGCAGTATCACAGCCCTCAAATGAGATTTTTGTGGCGCATATATAGCTGGTGCCCCTTCGTACCAATATTCATGTGTTTAAATAATAAATAATCCATTTGTCTAGAACATGAAATTGACTACTTTACTTAGGTGATCATAGCTATTCACTATTAATATTATCTCGTCAGTCTATTTATCATACATAGATTCGTTTATCATTGAATAAGAATAAAGTATTTTATTATTCAGCGAACGAATGCTGATGAAGACTATAGTGAATGAGAATGTAGTTGAAAGCATAATTACAGAATCTCTTAGGAAAATCTGAGAATCATACACTAAATACTTCATTTGCAATATGTTAATCAATCGTCTCACACTTCACTGTTCTTGCATTTTTATACAAATTACTTTCTGTTCCTGTTCTTTCCTCCTCGATCTTCTCAACCTTCTGCTGCCAGAAATTCTATTCCTGAATAGCGTGATATACTACTGACATCGAAATAAGTCTCAGTTATCACAAAGACAACTAGTGTACCAGCAGCCTTTGTATCAATTATCTTCAACATACACAAAGGAAAATGCGACATCCTCAAATACAAAACGGAAAATACCAACCCAATCACACTTGATGCAGAAACACTGGAAGATGTGGAATCTTTCACGTATCTGGACAGCAACATTATCGATGAACAAGGAGGATCCCATCAAGACGTAAAGGCGAGGATTGGAAAAATTAAGAACAACATTCTTACAATTGAAGAATATATGGAACTCAAAACAACTGTCAACTAATGCTAAAATCAAAATCTTCAATATGAACGTCAAGAAGTTCTACTGAAGAGAGCCGAAACTTGGAGAACTATCACAACTATCATCATAAAAGTAACATCATTTATAAGCAATTTTAGACTCAAGATACCCAATGTCCGTTGGTTGGAAACCATCAGTAACAGCCTATTGTGGATGAGAGCAAACCAGCTTACGTTTGAAGAGGAAATTAGAAAAAGATGTTGGAAATGGATAGGGCACACATTTAGGAAATCATGGAACTGTATCATGAGAGAAGCACATAATGGAATCCTGAATGGAAACGGAAAAGAGGAAGGCCAAAGAACACACTGTGTCGGGAATTGGAAGCAGATATGAAAATGATGAATAACAACTGGAAAGAACTGGAAAGGAATGTCGAGGACAAGGTTGGATTGAGAGTGCTGGTGGTTGATCTATGCTCTAAATGAGTGGTAAGAGGCATAATTAAGTACGACTTACAAGTGATGTATAAGGAGAACAATATACGTTAAAATGATATGTATTTTAAGATTATTAGTATCGAACACTTTATTATTTAAATGGGTTTCCTTTCTTCTGTAAATGTCTAGTAACCAGCTTTAAAAATCAACATCTCAAAATTTGTCTCTCAGACTATTATTATGATAATAGAAATGATATTGTTGATGATACATCGTCATGAATATGCTGTATTTCTTGGATTTATTGAACTTTAGAATATAGATTAACGGGTTTTGGTGGATCGTGATGCTAATAAGCTCTTATTAGACTTGAATTCAGTTCTGCTTCGTATTATTTCTGTACATGAATAAGAAATTTTAAAGTAGTACATAACAACTGTCAAATGTTTTGAAGTACCATTTAATTGCAAGCAAAGATGGATAGTGGCTAGCAGTGGAGTCTAGGAAGCGCTTTTCATATTATTTGAGACTCGTCAGCTGGATGTATCTGCATCTCAGAGTGGATGTTCACTCTGAGACTCGAACCCAGTGTTGTTCTCTTCAAACGCCATCTCGTTATCCACATAGCTACTGAGTCCTAATAGCCACTTGCTTGTGCAATGGAGTGAAATTTAAATTCACTTAGGGTAACGCGATAGCGTTCGAAGCGAAAGGTACTGTGTTGGAGTCTCAAAGTGAACATCAACTCTGAGATGGAGGTACATCCAGCTGACGAGTTCAAAGTAGGACGAAACGCGCGTCTTGGATTCTACTGCTAGCTGCTATCCATCATTGCTTATAAAGCTTGTGACTTAAGGCAATATAGAGAGAGTCCGCATAAGATACACATATGCCAACAAGAGACTGATCAATTACAGTCCTAGACGTCAATGGGAAGATACAAGCAAACAACACCAAGTGAATTTGAGTATTGTTTTGTTTAATATCAAAGGAAACTATTGAAAATCATGAAACTTTTTGATAAGTCTACTCCAGTTTAAAGGGTAAATAAACATTTTTCTTCTTTTTTTTACTCACAATTAATCACTTAATGTAACTATGTTAGAATAAAGAATAAATGAATCATGAAAAACACAACATCAACAACACCAACAACTAGACACTTTCAACTAACTAAACATTGATATTCTCCTTTATTTTAGCGCTTAATCATACATAACATTATCAGGACTCAGTGGCCGAGTGGATAACGCGATGGCGTTTGAAGCGAAAGGTACTAGGTCCGAGTCCCAGAGTAAACATCAACTCTGAGATGTAGGTATATCCAGCTGACGAGTCCCAAATAAGACGAAACGCGCGTCAAACTGGATTCCACTACTAGCCACTATCCATCTTTGCTTATTATCATATTTAGTTTACTCTTACTTACCTGTTTATGAAAACTACGTTGGTGATGATTAGTTTATTTGATATTCCCTACCTAGTGAAATGCATCTAAATTTACATATTTATATACAATCATAACTTACTACTATGAATGATATAAATCATAAATTTATTGTTTATTATTTTACTACTTAAATAAATAAATAAATAATATACATGGAATACCATGTAGAGAGCAAAGGAAAAACAAAAGGTTACCCAACTATTGCTCTACATGTATACAGAGAGAGATAGATAGATAGATACATACATACACATACAGATGTAGTTGTGTATTTCGTTAAAAGTTTGTTGTGTGCGTGCGTGTGTGTGTTATTTTTGTATAATGAATAATCATCAGATTGTTTAAATGTCAACTTCTTTTTTAAAAAATAATAAAAGGTGAAGAAAAGTTACCCATATGCTAATAATAGTAATAGTAGTAGTAGTAATAGTAATGAGTACCGTGATTACAAATAGACTGAAGTGTTATGACGTAATCTTTAGTTCGTTATGTAATTTTATTCAATTGTTTTCATTTTTCATTTAATTTACCATGTCAACTAAGTTAATGTTGTTGCTGTTAAGTTTTGTTGTTAGGATTTTGAATGGGAATGTTATAAGTTACTTACTTAGTTACTTGCTTACGCCTGTTACCCCCATCATTCAGTATATATTGTTATTATTATTAGGCAAAAATGGATAGTGGCTAGCAGTGAAATCCAGGAAGCGTGTTTCTTACTATTTCGGACTCGTCAGATGGATGTACCTGCATGTCAGAATTGATGTTCACTTTGGGACTCGAACCCAGTACATCACCCGCTCCAAACACCATCGCGTTATCCACTTAGCTTCTGAGTCCTGATAGCTAGTTTCTTGTGCGATTGGGTGAAGTTTAAATTCATTTGATATTGTTTGTTTGAATCTTCCCTTTGATGTTTAGGATTGCAATTGATCAGTCTCCTATTGATGAAACGCGCGTCCTCGATTCCACTGCTAACCACTATCCATCTTTGCTTATAATGCTTGTAAAATTAAGGCTATATCGAGACAATACGCACATTATTCACAAATGCTAATAAGAGACTGATCAACTGTAGTCCTAAACATCAATAGGAAGATTCAAACAAACAATACCAACTGAATTTATGAATACACTTTATTTCACATTAACTTTTGGAGGCCTATTTGAGTACCTGGACTGGTGGAGAAGATTTGTAGCTCAGGTGGATGATTTTGATGTTGGTTTGTAGAAGTCTTCTACCCAAAGTTTGTGCTGATGATGTCGTTCAGAAGGACGATGAAAGCTCCATGACCAAACCATCCAGCTCAGAGAACAAACCAACATCAAAAGTACCTGGACTACTTGTTCCTCTCATCTAGGTATTCCAACAATTCTCAATTTTTTTATTTGTTTTAATACATTATTATGTCTATTAATCGCATAACCTATTCAGGTGCATTTACGAAAAGTGTACGACCTTTCACTGTACAACTTACAAAAAATCCGAGAGACACTATTGTTACTGGCAATATGCATCGAAAAGGTACATTATTCAGGCGTCGATTCCTGGAGTGCTTACATGTAACTGGTGATCACTAAATGTTTATCGTCAGGATCCATCAAGAAATAATAATAAGAAACTTGTTAAAAGACTTTGTGCTTAAAATTCTATATTGTACTAAGAATATCATATTGAATAAAGCTAATACCGCGTCTGTCGCTAATTCTCAACGTTGACTACTATTTTTCGATCCAGCTATGATATGCTTTCCACCCTTCATCATTCATTTTCTTGATCAGATGTGTTTGAATAACATCAACCGGATATCGTAAATGTATGAGTTGAGTTTCTTAACGTCGTAATCAAGGATTATCTGCAATTATTAAGGAGCTGATGCTATCCAAATCTAGGGTTTCGAACCTATTACCGTCAACTATCTTGTTATAAAATATTACATATTTACATACCATTTATTTGTGTTTAATTAAATATTTAGAACTCACGAAGTTTGGTAACTAAGTTAATTTATAATGAAAAGATCACTAACGTTAATTAACTTGGGAATTAGAAATAGAAATTTAATAACAAATATATATATATAAATTGGTGCAATTTCGTGGATTGGTTGGAGTTAGACATTAACAGCATCGGATACCGCCTCAGTGGTCTAGAGGCTAAGGGTTCACGTGCGACACCGGAAGTAATGGGTTCGAATCCCTCGAGCGGGACTATGGATGCGCATTGCTGAGGAGTCCCATACTAGGACGAAACGCCCGTCCATTGCTTGCATGTTTTCTATGATGGTTTGGCTTTAATTGACTCATGAATTCAACTATTAAAATACTACAATCCTAACAAAAACCCCCTTCTTATAAAAATATATGTCTCTATCGTTACCTAGGTTAGTGAGTGTTACAAGAAGATACCATGAAACCGTTAATGCATGAATATATTAGTTGTTGGATTTGGTTTATTTCAAAACAAGAGAAAGTCACTGATGAAATCTATTACTTACTTACTTACGCCTGTTACCCCTCATCGAGGAGCATAGGCCACTCACCAGCATTCTTCATCCAACTCTGTCATGGGCAATCCTTTCCACTTCTTTCCAGTGAACATTCATCTTTTCATATCTGCTTCTATTTCCCGACGTAATGTGTTCTTTGACCTTCCTATTTTCCGCTTCCCTTCCGGATTCAAAGTTAGGGATCGCATTGTAATGCACATTGGTGATTTCCTTAATGTATGTCCGATCCACTTTCAACGTCTTTTCCTAATTCCCTCTTCAAATGGAAGCTGGTTTGTCCTCTCCCATAAAACGCTGTTGCTGATAGTATCCGGTCAGTGAATGTTGAGTATTTTGCGTAGACAACTGTTTATAAATACTTGTACCTTCCTGATGATGGTCGTAGTAGTTCTCCACGTTTCAGCTCCATACAGTAGGACTGTCTTGATGTTCGTATTGAAGATTCTGATTTTGAAATCAGTTGACAGTTGTTTTGAGTTTCATATGTTCTTCAGTTGCAGAAATGCTGTCCTTGCTTTGCCAATCCTCGCCTTTACATCTGCATCCGATCCTCCTTGTTTATCAACGATGCTTCCCAGGTACTGACTACTTCTTTTTTGAAGTTATACAATGAAGCGTTTATTTCGAATTAAAGTGAACAGGTAATTATCGAATACAGTTCATTCTCGCTTTCATTATGTTGTCAATTTCATGGCTTTTGTAATATGGTTAGACCATGGTTGCTAGCCTTTTGTTTATGGTAAACTTCCAAAATTTTCTCGTGCGACCTTTTCAGAGCATATAATGTTACTATTAACACAAAATTTGTGAGGGAAGTTACCGGTGCTGTCAACAGGCCATTCGGAAAACAGGCATGAATGATTCGGATGATTATGTTGAGATTTTGTATAATTTCATAATATATTGTAACTTAATATGATAGAGATCGGGTAATCAGCAAAAAGCAGAGAGTACTAAAGTGTAGTATCATTCGGCATCAGGATTATTCGTGTGCAATCAACACAATGAAAATCTATTGAAGCCAGTACTTTAATATCTTACAACAAGTACACTTCTGAACGTGAATAAATTCACGTTGGAGCGCAGCTGTTACCCATTGCTATAAATGGGGAACCGTGTCACTAACCTGAAATCTTTTATGAAACAATGAAAACACGGGGTTCATAGACAACCTTTCCGTCTAACCGTGAGACATCTCATCAGTGAGCAGGCACTATCCAGGCAGTAATCAAACCAATTAATTTTCCGTTTTCACGAAGATCACCTGATCATTACAACATCTGAATATGCACCCAATGAGTTTGACTCCTTGAAGTGTTATGGTTATTAACTGTTCACTTATCTGATATTAGGACGCAACATATATCCAATGCTCATCAATTTTTAATGATGTCTCAATTAAAACATGGATCAAACTGCAAAATAATGCATGAAAGACAGCTGGAAGACTCGTTCAAAGTAAAGACCGGTGTCAGGGAAGGTTGCTTACTCTCATTCTTTCTCTTTTTCCTGGTGGTCGATTGAATTATGAAGCTGTCAACATCTGCGGGGAAGCATGGGATACAATGGACAGCCAGAATGCAGCTGGACGATTCAGACTTCGTAGATGATATATCTCTTTTATCACACACGCAAAAAGTGAAGGAGAAGACAACCAGTGTAGCAGCAGCCTCAGCACCAGTAGGTCTCAAACTTGCACAAAGGTAAAAGCAAGATTCTCCGATACAACACAACGTACACCAATCAAACCACACTTAACGGAGAAGCTTTGGAGGATGTGAACTCCTTCACATATCTGAGGAACTTCATTGATAGACACGGTGGATCTAATGCAGATGTGAATGCGTGGATTGGCAAAGCAAGAAAAGCATATTTACAACTGAAGAACATCTGGAACTCAAAACGACTGTCAAACAATACCAAGATCAGAATTTTCAATACAAATGTGAAGACAGTACTACTGTATGGGGTAAAACTTGGAGAACTACGAAAGCCATCATCCACAAGATACAGGTGTTTATTAATAGTTGTCTACATAAAATATTTAACATTCACTGGCCGGACTCCATCAGCAACAACCTAATGTGTAAGGGAACAAACCAGATTCCAATGGAGGAAGAAATCAGGAAGAAGCGTTGGAAGTATATAGGATAAACATTGAGGAAAGCACCCAAATGAGCCACAAGGCAAGCTTTCACATGGAATCGTCAATGCCAAAGGCAAGGAGGCAGAGTGAAGAATACATTACGCTGAGAAGTGGAGATAGACATGAAAAGAGTGAACAAAGGTTGGATAGAACTGGAAAGGAAGGTGGAGGACAGAGTGTGTTTGAGAATGCTGGTCGGTGGCCTATTCTCCATTGGGGGAGTAACAGTGTATATAAGTGAGTAAGTCAATTAAAGCAAGTATGTGGGAATATCATCCAATAATGTACATTTTATGTATCCTTCACCTCTAACAAATCACATTGTGAACTAAAATTCAGTGACCAGTAAAGAAAAAATATGACAATGATTACATTTAATTAATAAAATGTTAAGACGAAAACTTCATACTGAATTAATCTGTTTACATAAGTCACTTCAGCCATAATAACAGCAAAAAAACAACCCCCCACAAACGCACCTCAAACATTTCAATCTTCCTGATCAATGTATAGTTTCGAAAGCATCCGAAAAAAAGAGAAAGAATACTTGAAGTATATATAAACTACAACTGAGGGAACATTATAAATATTCATTGAAAATTATTTCCATCTATTGCATATCTAAGAGATTTTCAAACATCATATGCTCACTAGTGACTGGCTCCATGAGATGATTCCTGGAGTTCTAGTGAGAAGTCTCGGCCAGTGGAGCAAATCTATGTCAGGTAGAGACAGTTATGTACCTCAGTACAATGAAAGATGGTCACTTTATTTCGTGGATTGGTTGAGGTTAGACATTAACACCGTTGGATGTTGGCCAGCTCAGTGGTCTATCGGTTAAGTGCTCTGGTGCGAGACTGGTGGGTCCTGGGTTCAAATCTCGCGAGTCGAAATCATGGATGCGCACTGCTGAGGAGTCCCACAATAGGACTAAACGGCCGTCCAGTGGTTCCAGGTTTTCCATGGTGGTCTAGCTTCAACTGACTCATGATCTTAACTATAAAAAATATAAATATCTATTCCATTTAATCTCTAGTATCCTCCTAATCAACAGTTGTCATCATCTATCATCTTCATTTTTAAATTTACCATTAAAATAATAAGGCTGAATCATATAGAATCAATTATTTAAATGGCAACTGTTGAAAACCAGCATTTTTGTTTGTTTTTTTGTCGAGTCTCCACTTTTTTTCCTTTTTTTGGTAAAATTTGTTTGTTTTTAACTTAGTAATTGGGTTAATTTCAATGTTTGCCCCCCTTTTTTGATGTGCATATTTTCTAAATGATTTCATTAACTGAATTATATTATTCATTATAGGATATTAGAAACATTTTGTAATGATGGAGAAGATTTGTAGCTCAGGGAGATGATCTTGATGGAGTTTTGGTCTCTGAGCTCGATAGTTTTTGTCGTGGAGCTTTCATCGTCCTCCGTTGAAAACATTTAGTAACATCGTCTAAGTTGTATTTATTACCAGAAATGTGAATTTATGTATGTAAGCATTCTATTATAGATAAATGTTATATGTTCTTTCATAAATAATGGTGTTGTGGTGTGGTCTACTTATATCCATATAAGTAGTATATGATGATGGTCAGGCATAGAATGTATTTTGGCAGAAAATCGATAAGGAACGAACAGGAATGAAGTGTAATCGATATGAAAATGCCTGAACAATGAAATCAGAGAAGATGGATTGATATTTGCAGAAGGAACAGTCAAGATTGAGACAATGGATTGATGGTTTGCGAATTAACTGTTCACTGTATGGTTATCAGATTTTAGTGAGATAGTTTGTAATTTCCGTGTCAAATAGATTCGATTGTCCTCACTAGTTTACTTATTCACTACAGTGTCTGTGATGACTCCGAAACCTTTCCTTATCAAAGAAATCAGATCTTAGGAGATACAACATTATTATTGGGTATGAAGTACACCACATATTGTGATTGTTATAAAATGAAACCAATAAATATTACCGAACAATAATAGTTAGATATGAAAAATCTAACAATTTTCCGTTCTCAATGTAACCAGAATGTGTAGTACACCAGTAATGTTAAATAAAGATAGGGGCATTGTAAATCTGGAAACAGTAGACGACTATAAAACTCTATTTTTAGAACTCTCCAGCCATATGAGCCGGGTACCTTATATTATTATTATTATCATTAGTAGTAGTGTGATGAACAGAACACCAGTTTGGGACAATCGAATGTATTTAAGCACAAATTACAAACTATCTTACTAAGATCTGATAACCATACAACGAACAGTTAATTTGCAAAATAACAATCAATTATCTCAATCTTGACTGTTCCTTCTGCAAATATCAGTCCATCTTCTCTGATTGTTATTGTTCAAACATTTTCATACCGATCGCGTTTCGTTTCTGTTTGTTCCTTATCGATCTTCTGCCAAAATACATTCTATTCTATGTGTGACCATCACCATATACTACTTATATGGATGTAAGTAGACCACAATACAGTAATAATAATAATAATAATAATAATAATAATAATAATGGTTTTATTCAATATTATATTTTTTGGTACGAAATAGAATTCTCAGAACAAAGTATTTCAACGATTTTCCGTTCCTTATTGCTTGATCGATATTGACGATAAATATTGATTGATCGCTAATTAGATATTACCATTTAAGAAGTCAACATCTGAATGATATCCATTCTTTTCAATGCATAATGTTCGCCAGCTATTACGATGTCTCCGATTGCACATTTTTGTAAGTTGTACAGCAAAAGGTCGTAAACTTCTTACAATCTCACCTGAATAGGTTATGCAATTGATTGACATAATGATGTGTTTAAACAAACAAAGAAACAGATAACTTATTGAAATATCTAGATGGGAGGAATAAGTAGCCCAGGTACTCAAATAGGCCGACTGGGATGTTGAACCTCCTATTACTTAGCTTATAATTGACCAATGTAGATCACCCCAAATTACAAATGACTGAATTTAACCACTTATTTTAAATGATGAAAACAGATTTTATCAATAGTGTTTATTCCTCATCATGTAGATTTTCATGAATGAAAAACTAAGCTGACAGATCCTAAATGAATAAGCCACAACTTAACTTCAAGTACTTTACTACTATATTAGAGCTAACTATCACCATTAAAGTATATCTCGTATTATATCGAGGTTGAAGATACCAATTGAAGTTTAAAACATACCATCATAAACAATCACTAGAGTTTGTTGTATAAAATAAAACATGATCAAAGGATCACCAAATCAAGATCACAATTTTCAATACAAATGTCAAGATAATTCTAATGTATGGGGCGGAAACTTGGACAACTACTACAAATATCATCCAGAAGATACAGGTGTTTATTAACAGTTGTCTACGCAAGATACTTCAGATCCGTTTGCCAGAAACTATCGGCAACAGCCTACTATAGGAGAAAACAAAACAGATTCCAGTGGAGGAAGAAATTAGAAAGAGGTGCTGGAAGTACTTTAGCCACTATCTTAGAGCTAACTATCATCATTTAAGTATAGCTAGTCGAGGTTGAAGATACCAATTAAAGTTTAAAACATACTATCATATACAATCAATCTTGTTATTCTATAAGATAAATCATAGTAGTTTCACTAATCAAAAACACAACAAACAAAAAATTACATTTTAGGTCAAGTCAGAATAATTTAAATAATAAGACATGTCCATTAATACATTTATAATATATATATATATATATATATATATATATCGGTTACACCATCGGTTACCATCATCGGTTACTTTTCCCTTTCATCAATTGACTTACTTGAATATAAATATAAACAAACATAAAAAAATCATTCAATGTCCAATTTGTGTTGTTGTTCGTTTTTTTTTTGTTTTGATCTCTTACTCTTGTTAAACTAATAGTCACTTAGTCAGTAGACTATCAACTTACATTTTTTCTTAAAAAAAACGAGGGGGGGGGCAGGTTTAATTTGAGGCAGATTTTATTTTTTTTTAAAAAAAAAGAAAAAAAAATTTGTGAATTATGTTTTGCATAAATTTCATTTGGATAAAATAAAAAAAAACTTAAAAACAAACTAACAAACAAACATAGAGAAAACCAAGTTCTTTTTAGACATTTTAAAATTGAATATTGAACATCTCTTGTAATTATAAGCAAAGATGGATAGTGGATAGAAGTGGAATCCAGTAAGCGCGTTTCTTACTATTTCGGACTCGTCAACTGGATGTACCTGCATCTCAAAGTTGATGTTCACTTTGGGACTCGAATCCAGTATCTTTCGCTTCAAAAGTCATCGCGTTATCCACTTAGCTACTGAGTCCTGATAGCCACTTGCTTGTGCAATGAGGTGAAGTTCGAAATCACTTGGCATTGTTTGTTTGAATCTTCTCATTGATGTTTAGGACTGCAACTGATCAGTCTCTAAGTGGCATATGTGCATACTGTGCTTATTGCCTCGATATAGCCTTAATTCACAAGCATTATAAGAGACGGATCAATTGCAGTCCTAAAAATCAATGGTAAGATTCAAACAAACAATACTAAGTGAATCTCTTGTAATGTTAATTCTACTGATTTATAAGATATGATTTTCTGTGGTTTTTAATTAGATAGAAAGTATTATTAATGAATCAGGAGGATTTGATGTAGATGTAAAGAAGAAGATTAACAAAGTAAGGATAGTATTCCTATAATTGAAGAATATATGGAACTTAAAATAACTGTCTGTCAATCAATATCAAAATGAAAATATTCAACACGAACATCGAGACCGTTCTACTGTAAGGAGCTGATACTTGGGGAACTACTATAACTATCATCAACAATGTACAAGTATTTATAAACAATTGTCTACGTAAGATACTTAATATTCATTGGCTTGATATCACCAGCAATAGCCTAATGTGAAGGAAAACAAACCAGCTTCCATTTGAAGAAAAAATTAGGATACATCAAACTTCATCACAAGGTAAGCGCTAACTTGGAATGCTGAATGAAAACGGAGGCAGACAGAAAAAGAATGAATAACAATCGAAAAAATCTTGAAAGGACTGTCGAGGAAAGAGTTGGCTGGGTTCGAATCTTACGAGGCGGGACCGTGAATGCGCATTGCTGAGGAGCCCCACAATAGGACGAAACGGCCGTCCAGTGCTTCTAGGTTTTCCATGATGGTCTAGCTTCAATTGACTTATGATTTAAACTATGAAAATACTGAAATCTCCACAAAAACTCTTCTGAAATATAATAATTATTAAAACAGTTCAAATCTGTAACAATAATTAAGATGTTCTTTCTTTTGTGTAAGTGTGTGTGTATGTGTTAAACAGCCTGAAGTTTGTTTTATTAACATGCTGTATTTTAATATTAATTCATTTAACTTGAATATGGTTAGGCATAGTGACAAATAGTAAGTGATTCATTCAATCATTCAAACAACATAGTGATTGATAAACGCAGTCATTACATAGATACAATTGTCGTAGGAAGAAGATTCTTCGTCCTAGTGAACAAAAGAGTTAAAAATGAACACCACTAGTAATGAGATTCCTATAAGCTACTTGATTGATCATTTGATCGATTGAGTACATATAATTTGAAGTCAAAAGACTTATTTTATGATTGAGTTCCACAATAGGACGAAACGACCGTCCATTGCCTTCAGGTTTTCCATGGTGGTTTAACTTCAATTGACTCGTGAATTCAACTGTAAAATTACTAAAATCTCCACAAGACTCATTCTCATACAAGAATTCTTGGATGCCAAGTCAGTGGTATATAGGTTAAGCAATTACACATAGGACTAACGCTCATGGGTTCGATTTAGGCGTGCGTGAAGTCCCATACTAGGATGAAACGATAGTCCAGTGCTTCTGGATTTTCAATGCTGGTCTAACTAAGATCGATTCATGTATTCAATGGGATTTAATAATTTCCACAATTCTTCATTGAAAATTCTTAATTCTTTTGAGCACTTATAAAATTTAATATCTTAATAAAATTAAGACCTATCAGTGATATTGATTGGGTCTTTTACGTGTTAGACAATACCTACTTAGGCCTGTTACCACTCATGAGAGACTACAGGCCGCCCGCCATCATTCTACATTGAACTCCGTCCTGGGCTATCCCTTACAGTTGTTTCCAAGTGCTATTCATCGTTTTCATGTCTGACTTCGATTCTCGCCGTAATATATTTCTTGGTTCTCTGTTTTTCCGTTTCCCTTCAGGATTCCAAGTTACCTCTTGCCTCGTGATACAGATTAATGATTTCCGTAATGTATTTCCTATCCATTTCCATTATCTTATGTTAATTTCCTCTTCAGCTGAAAACTGGTTGGTTCTCTCCCACAGTAATCTGTTGTTGATGGTTTCGTGTTAGGCAATGGCAAACAGAAATTATCTCTGTATTACACTTTAAAGTGTATTTTTTACAGCTTATTTTTCTTCATCGAATGGTCGTTATTTTACTTAGATGAATGCTAGTTTCCCAATAACGAGATTAGATTATTCGGGACTCATTTCTGTAATGAATTTATGGTTTCGTATTAAGGATTTCTCAGTTCATACAGAAACAACCGAACTCACGTGTTGGAATTCTCAAGGATGTAGCGAGTAACCAGTCACATTAAGGTCGTAAACTAGATCAAGGCCATTCTCTCTCTGTACACATATTAAGGAGAGACTAGTACGCAGACAGATCAAGAATGAAACATAAATCCTCGCTCAATATTAAGTGGACATTGTTTTCAAACTAACTAAATCCTTGTAAACATTAGATCAGTATCTACGGTGAAACATTAATCCATAAATAACATTGTATATTTAGTAAACTTTATGTTACAAATGTAGATCGGTGGGTTTCTATATGAAACACGACCTTGGAGTTCAGGATCTAATCTTATGTAAGGTTATTTATTGTTGTAATTCTTCTGTACTATTGAGCAGCAACATACGTTTTCTAATACTTGACCAAACCAGCTAAATCAGAGTAGAAGACTAAAAAGGCATAGGAATGTTTATTACCAGGACCTAATCAATATATATATATATCTTAGGTTACCTTGATAGCAAAATATAGGTCTTATCTTCGGCCAAATTAATTCAATCACTCACAAAGTCATGCACATATTATCATATGACCTGTAGACAGCTCTTGATTTAACCAGCTTTACATCGATAATATGAACTGTCTGAAGTTATCTAACCTATTGATTGATTGTTGAGAAATCCTAGAATAATAGAAACCAACAGCTTAATACTTCTAAATTTCCTTTATTCATCAACAGCAATAAACATTTAAAAGTCAAAGAAAACTTGTTTTCAAAACATTATTTACTTACTTTCGCCTGTTACCCCTCGTGGAGGAGCATAGGCCAACCACCAGCATTCTCCATCCAACCCTGTCCTCGATAATCCTTTCCAGTCCTTTCCAATTGTTGTTCCTTCTTTTGCTATCTGCTTCCAATTTGCAGTGTAGTGTGTTCTTTGGTCTTCCTCTTTTTCACTTCCATTCAGGATTCCAAATTAGCGCTCGCCTCATGATGCAGTTTGATGATTTCTGTGATTTTATAGTTGGAATCATAAGTTAATTGAAGCTAGACCATCATGGAAAACCTGGAAGCACTGAACGGCCGTTTCGTTCTATTGTGGGACTCCTCAGTAGTGCACGCCCATGATCCCGCCTCGAGAGATTCGAACTCAGGACTTATCAGTCAAGCGCACGAGCGCTTAACCTCTAGAACCATTAAGCTGGCCGGCATCCAACGGAGTTAATGTATAACTTCAACCAATCCACGAAATTGAGCAATCGTCCACCATTGTCTTCAGTGAGTTGATATCTCACAACAGACCTGGTTTAACTCCTCTGGTCACTGCTTCTCACAAGAACTCCAGGAAATATCTCTTGAAGCCAGTCACTAGTGAGCATATAATAGAACTATAAAATTACTAAAAATCTCCACGAAAACCCTATACTGATTTCTGTAATATATATCCTATCCACTTCCAATATCTTTCTAACAAGAAAATGTTTTTTTTTTCATTTCCAATTCAACTAATTAGTCGTCATGGCTTTATAAAAGTAACACTAAAAAAAATTCCCCCCCCCAAAAAAAGAAAGAAATCCCCAAAAAGAAAAAAAAGCAATTAGTAATATGTTTTAGTCTAAAAAATAAAAAAACTAAAAAAACAAAAAAAAATAAAGTAAAACAACAATAGACACTATCCTATTTATACAAAATTGTAACGTTCTTATTTAAAGAGAGAGATAGGGGGGGGGAAGGGGAAAACATTATTTCAATGTTTCATTTCAAAAATTAACACCATATGTATATATTCATATTTTTGTATGGGATAATGTCATTTGGGTAGTATGATGATGATGATGATGATGATGATGATGATGATGATTCATATCTGAGAAATAATCAGACATGTAGTAAACTTCAAATGATGTCGCCACATTTCATTCATAATAATATCAATGATGATAGATCAATAAGAGGGGAGGAAAAAGGAATGAAGAATAAAACAAAATTAGGATAATGGAATGCGACCAATTTTGTTACTTACTAAATTACGTCTGTTATCCCTCGTGGAGGAGCATAGGTCGCCAATCAGCATTCTACATCCAACTCTGTCCTGGGCAATCCTTTCCAGTTCTTCCCAGTAAATATTCATCCTTTTCATATCTGCTTCTATTTCCCGGTGTAATGTGTTCTTTGGCCTTCCTATTTTCCGCTTCCTTTCCGGATTCAAAGTTAGGGATTGTCTCGTGATGCAGTTTGGTGATTTCCTTAATGTATTTCCAATCCACTTTCAAGGTCTTTTCCTAATTCCCTCTTCAAATGGAAGCTGGTTTGTCTTCTCCCATAAAACGCTGTTGCTGATAGTATCCGGCCAATGAGTGTTAAGTATTTTGCATAGACAACTGTTTATAAATACTTGTACCTTCTTGACGATGGATGTAGTAGTTCTCCACGTTTCAGCTCCATACAGTAGGACTGTCTTGACATTCGTATTGAAGAGTGCGACTTTGATATCGGTTGAAAGACAGTTGTTTTGAGCTCCATATATTCTTCAATTGTAGCAATGAGGTCCTTGCTTTGCCAATCTTCGCCTTTACATCTGCATCAGATCCTCCTTCTTCATCAATGATGCTTCCCAGGTGACTATTTTTGTAGTGTATAAATATAATGTTTCGTCAGTATGGAGCGGGACTTTAGTTAGACATTCATATTTATTTGATCTTCAGAATGATAAGTTAATAACTCTAAGGTTTTTAGGGGAGTGCTTAACCTTCAGATAGATGATTTTGTATTCAGTGTTTTTGTTGCATCTACTTGATTACAACAGAATATGTAGAACTCCACAGTCTCAAATCATAATACGGAAGAAGCAAAGGAAGTGGTTATTGGTTAAGAGTCGAAAATGTACAGAAAAGTAGAGGTATTTAAAATTTTTAGTATAGACTGTAATACCATTATAATTCAGCCAATCCTCAGGTAAGGAAAGTTATACGATTGTCCCGTCAGAGTGTCAGTGTAGCAGCAGCATCAGCAGCAGTAAGTCTCAATTTAAACAAAGGGAAGTATCATTGATGGATACGGTGGATCTGATGCAGATGTAAAGACGCGGATCAGCAAAGCAAGAACAGCATATCTACAACTGAAGAACATCTGGAAGTCAACACAACAACTGTCAACTAACACTAACATCCGGATTTTCAGTACGAATGTCCATATCTAAATTTATTTTTATCCTAAACGATAATCTTGAATCATATCAACCATCATCTTTAAACATTTCACTTAGGTTTCTAAATAATCTTGATATGAAAATTCATGCCTTCGTATTTATAAATAAGACTAACAGTAAGCGTTTATAAGTGGTTAACTTTTCATCAACATTATCATACCCATTATAAGCAAAGATGAATAGTAGCTATCAGTGGAATCTAGTTTCATGAGCGTTTCGTCCTATTTGGGACTCGTCACTATCTGGATGTACCTGCATTTCAAAGTTGATGTTCACTCTGGGACTCGAACCCATTACCGTTCACTTCAAACGTCATCTCGTTATCCACTTAGCTACTGAGTCCTGATAGCCACTTGCTTGTGCAATGAGGGGAAGTTTAAATTCACTAGAATGATTATAATTCTTCAAATATAACTATAACAATATATTAACTTGCATATATATATATATATATTACACAATCATGTAAGCCATAATAATGTACCATTGTTAGAACAATGAAATGAATTCATGTAGCAAGTTTTCTCATCATAGTTTTCATGGTTTGATGAGTTTCTTCTTGCAAAGTAAACCTTTTTTTTTGTTTTTTGTTTGTCCAAAAATCAGTTTACATGTAATAAGTTCATATACTTCTAGCTATAGTTTTTTAATTATAAGGAGAATTAATGGATCTGATATTCTACTCACTTCTTTTGTTTATTACATTAGTTTTAAGCAGAAAATGTTAAATAGTTTAAAAATTGCATTCATGAGTCCTGCTCGTGGGATTCGATCCATGAACTTATTAGTTGCCCGCGCGAACATTATCATCGTTGGATACTGGCTCAGTGGTCTGGAGGTTAAGCGTTAGCCCACGAGACCGAAGGTCCTTGATTCGAATCCCGCGAGCGATTTATGGATGCGCACTGCCCTAGGTAGATTCTCCGTATCCACCGGCGCTTTTAAAACGCCGGATATTCGCTTTTCGTTCTCTCAATTTCGTAAACAACACCCCCGTCATGAGAAGGTAGTGAGTAGGACATCCCTTACAGAGGCTGTATACGTGTGGACATGTGAGAGCATTTAGAGAGGGTAGGCGGCCACTCATCACTCTCGGCCGTACCAGGGCAATGAGGGTATCGCATAAGTAAAAAATCTTGTACTTCTTACAAAACATCCCTATCAGTTTAAACTACTGAAAATCAAAATGTAGTCACTTGAATACAATTTCAAGATATTTAACTTACTTCTACAGAATCAAACGAATGAATATGAATCAATTACTTTCGTGATGGCAACTGATGATGAAATGAATTTGAAGAAGTGAGGAAAATCAATCACATGTTTAAGTACTCAGATCAATAACCATCTAGACTGCAATTGAAATGCTCCATCTTGTTTCTGTCGAACACAATTTTCTACTTGTATTTTCTTTATACGATTTAGTGATTATCTTTCGAAATCAACATAATGAAATATGAGATCGGAAATGTGAATAGTCAGTCAGTCACAACGTGGAACTTCGTACGTACGTACATCAGTTCGAGTTGCCATACCACATTAGCACAGAGATTCAGTTGTCGATTCAAATTTTCCCTATACGATTTAATGGTTGTCCTTTGTAATCAACATAACAGAATATGAGTTTGGATATGTGAAATATTGTCTATGACTATTCTATTATTGTATTTATTCATTTCAACATTGCACTTGCTTATCAACTACAACATGACTCAGTCAAATGTGAATTAATAGGAAACGAGAACACTTGACTAACTGGAGATACACGAATATCTCATCATTACTAAACGTGGATATTCCATTATTGAGTTTCAAAATGTTACGTATTGGAAGTATATCTCCATTTGATTTGAAATCAGTATTTCTGTCAATAACAGACATCTAATAAAACTTACCTTCAATTTGATGTTGAACTGATAAACTCAAATATCATTGTGTAAAACTAATCACACTCTACATTATTACCCTCAGTTCACTGAATTGAACTATTGACATCAGTTCATTCTGCTTGACATTCCCCAATTCAATTCAAATGTTGTTGGCATAGAAAGTACAATTACACAACTGTAGTTGATCTTTGAATACTATGTACGTTGCAACTATCAACTGTGATTCCATTCACCAACATTTTCAGTCTCATACCACAACTTGATGTAGCTCAACTCATTTGAATGTGAATGAATAACATTTCAGAGTAGTCGATCAGTCATAGGTATTTTAGATTTCACTCATTACACACAAATATTCTCATATGCAAACAAACTGTGGAGTGAACAAATCGTTTATAACTGTGTAATTTTCAGTGTTTCTCTCATTAAACATCAGTCATCTCATAAGACTTACATTCAGTTTATTCGATTGGTGAATTCTAAATTTCATAATGCCATTAAGCACTATCAACTTCAATCATCTACACTTCTGAATGGATTTGAATTCACAACACAATGAATTGTAGATAGTTAAGAATTTTGTCCAGTTAATATACCATTTGTCCAACTGAGTCATAGAGTTTTATATCGTTAAAATCATGAGTCAATTGAAGCTAGACCACCATGGAAAACCTGGAAGCACTCGACGGCCGTTCCAATCTATTGTGCTGTGCGCATCCACGATCCCGCCTCGCGGGATTCGAACCCAGAACCTACCAGTCTCGCGCCTGAGCACTCAACCGATAGACCACTGAGCTGGCCAGCATTCAGCGGTGTTAATGTCTAACCTCAACCAATCCACGAAATTGAGTCATAGAGATTTAATGTTTGTTCACATTACACTATGTTGTGTTCATAATTGTGAAAAGTCAACACATTTATTTCATTATTGTTATTGTTATCATGACCATTGTTCTTCGTGTTATCGACTTCAGGTTTTTACGAGAAGTAGAAGAAGAATAGGGGGAAATAAACAATCATTTGAAGATGAAATATATAAACATGCTTGAATTCGGTGTATTTGTATGTGTGTGTGTATGTGGTTGTATTCAGTTATTTGATGAAATAGTCGAACTAAATATACACAAAATGGGAATACATTTCAGTATATTGTAAAGTTTATTCATAGCAACTATGAGTTATTTATTTATTTATCAATTTATGTGCATCAATTTATGAGATGCAGGTACATCCAGCTGATGAGTCCCAAATAGGATGAAACGCGCATCCTGGATTCCACTGCTAGCCACTATCCATCTTTGCTTATCATGCTTGTGAATCAAGGCTATATCGAGGCAATACGCACAGTATGCACATATGCCAATTAGAGACTGACCAGTTGCAGTCCTAACACATCGATGGGAAGATTTCAACAAACAATAATAATTACGATTATGTGCATAGTTGTTTTCATTTTTAATGTTGCACAGTTGTAAGTTCTATGCTTTGTCTTTGAATATGAATGAAGATCAGTTTCGGGACTTTCGTATGTCAATTTGATGATGCATTCAACTAACTAAACATTTTGTGCCGTATCATAATTTTTCGCACCATACGTGAATTATTTTCGTAATGGTATGAATTAGGTAACTTCAGATCCCTTACTTACTAACTAACTAACGTACTTACTCACTCACCTATTTAATTACTTACACCTCTTACTGCCAATGGAGCATAGGCCGCCGACCAGCTTTCTCAAACCCAATCTGTCCTAGCCCTTCCTTTCTAGCTCTATCAAAGTATTGTTCATTCTTCCCAATTCTGTTTCCTTTTCTCAGAGTAATGTGCTCTTTGATCTTCCTCTCCTCCTTCGGCCTTGAGAATTCCATGTGAAACCTTTTCTTGTGACTCAGTTTGGTGCTTTCCTCAGTGTATGTCCTATCCACTTATAGTGCTTCTTCATGATTTCTTTCTCCATTGGAATCTGGTTTGTTTTCTCCAACAGTAGGTTGTTGCTGATAGTATCTGGCCGACCGATGCGAACCAACCAATCTAATGGTATACTGTGAGAATCAATATAAATCAGAAATATCACTTTTATTCAGTGTTTTATATCATTTAGTTGAAGGAGTTTTGTGGAGGTTAGTTTACTGTATAGGTTTTGTTTGTTAGTAGTTGATTACAGTTGGATTCCTGTTGAAAATTGGAGAACATCTAGCAGTTGTTTCATTCTATCGTGAATGTTCTCAGCAAAGATCAGTCTATAATGAATATTACCTATAAAATACTATTTCATGACAAGACTCATGGTGGAATATCAAAGCAAGTATATACAATTAATGCTTTTTTAAATATAATCTTGATCACATCGTTATGTTTGTATTTCATTGTTGATTTCCAAATAGCATTCGATCAGCACTAAGAAGGACTTGACACGCATGACATTGTTCACCACCCAGTGATCAACCAATCGTGATTACATCTCAGTCCCACAGGAGGTCGGTCGCGGCCCGAGTAACTCAGTGGTAACGTCTCTGACTGTGGAGCTGAATGACACGGGATCGAATCCATCAGGTAGCACCAGTTCCCTCAAGATTACACCTTGCTGACGAGTGCCAAGTAGCACGAAACTCGGGTCCAGGGTTTCCTGTTGACCACCTCTAACCACCATCTAATATCAACAAAGTACGTTACTACTTAATTACCAGCATGTTATTCACTTAGTTGTTGAAAGATCTGTATGAAAAGTACTCCAAATTGAAAAAAACTATTCAAGTATACCAGGACAATATAAATCAATTCACTTACTTTTTAATGTTTTTATTATTGTTAGTGGCTTTATTCAATATTATATTTTTAGTACAATATAGAATTCTCAGAACAGAGTATTTCAACGAGATTCCGTTTCTTATTGTTTGATCGATATTGACGATAAATATTGATTGATCGCTAATTAGATATTACCATTTCAGAAGTCAACATCTAAATGATATCCATTCTTTTCAATGCATAATGTTCGCCAGCTATTACGATGTCTCCGATTGCACATTTTTGTAAGTTGTACAGCAAAAGGTCGTAAACTTCTTACAATCTCACCTGAATAGATTGTGCAATTAGTTGAAATAATGATGTGTTAAAACAAACAACGTAACAGATAACTTGCTGAAACATCTAGATGAGAGCAATAAGTAGCCCAGGTACTCAAATAGGCCGACTGGGATGTTGAACCTCCTATTACTTAGCTTATAATTGACCAATGTAGATCACCCCAAATTAAAAATGACTGATTTCAACCATTTATTTTAAATGATGAAAACAGATTTAATCAATGGTGTTTATTCCTTATCATGTATATTTACATGAATAGAGGCACAATTTCACTTCAAGTACTTTGGTCACTATATTAGAGCTAACTATCACGATCAAAGTATAGATCATATTATGTTGAGTTTGAAGATGCCAATTAAAGTTTGAAACATACCATCATATACAATCAGTAGAGTTGGTTGGATAAAGTAAAACATGATCAAACGTTCACCAAATCAAGATCAGAATTTTCAATACAAATGTCAAGACAGTTATACTGTATGGGACGGAGACGTGGAGAACTACTACAACCATCATCCAGAAGATACAAGTGTTTATCAACAGTTGTCTACGCAAGATACTTCAGATCTGTTTGCCAGAAACTATCGGCAACAAGCTACTGTGGGAGAGAACAAACCAGATTTCAAAAGGGGAAGAAATCAGGAAGAAGTGTTGGAAGTTGATAGGACACATATTGAGGAAATCACCCAACTGTGTCACAAGACAAGCCCTCACATGGAATCCTGAAAACCAAAGGAGAAAAAGAATACCGAAAGACACATTACGCCGAGAAATGGAGACAGACATGAGAAGAATGAACAACAATTGGATAGAATTAGAAACGAAGGCCCAGGAAACAGTGGGTTTGAGTAAGCTGGTCGGCGGCCTATGCTCCATCGGGAGTAACAGATGTAAGTAAGTAAGTAAGTAAAAGTTTATCAAATAATTGGGCAGTTTATCAGTTTGCCAAGATTAGTGAGTGATAAAATCAACTTTTGTTGTTTGAATGTTTTTAAAGTTCTACTAATTACTTTTTTGTTGTTGTTTTGTTTTTACAAAAACAGAAGGTTAATAAGATCAAATTGAATCAAACTGAATAGATCAGATAAGAGATGAATGTGAACGGAAATTCAATCATAGAATTTTCTTTTACAACATGGTTAGTGAACGAAATCACTGAGGTCATTTGATTAAACCTACATATATATAACTATAGTGAAGTCAACTGGTTAATTGGAAGAAAACTTAAGAGAATAGTAATTCATTAACCATGAAACAAATTTATCAATGTGGTTTATATTGTTCTCATATCTTAGATACTCTATAAAGTTTTTTATACATAAGGAAATAGGTATTTTGATAGAGGAGTTAATAACTAAAGTAAATTTTATGAGCAAAGATGGTTGGTAACTAGCGGTGGAATCCAAAATGCGCATTTCATCCTATTTGGGACTCATCAGCTGAATGTACCTTCATCTCAGAGTTGATGTTAACTCGAAGGAAATCTGAGATGCCAGTATATCCAGCTGACGAGTCTCACATAGGACGAAACGTAAGTCCTTGATTCTACTGCTAGCTACTATCTATCTTTGCTTATAAGGCTTGTAACTTCAGGCAATATCGAAACATTCCGCATAAGATGCTCATATGCCAACAATAGACTGATCAATTCCAGTTCTATCACAACAATAGGAAGACACAAGTAAACAATGTCATGGGTTTTTATTAAAACTTCGTCAAAAAAAGAAGAAATCTCGATAGTGTAATAAGAATACGAAGATTATCAGTATTGTTTGATGAAATATTAGCGCCATACATTTCGAACAATCATTTTTTTCACTGAAAAGGTATAATCATATAAGAGATGAAACATAACTGAACATATAGATTAGGCATCCATTCGTTTTATTCTTTTTATAATCCAAAAAATTGTAAACGTCACCGCCTACATAAATATTTTGTTTCATTAGTCTTATATGGAATTTATAACAAAGAATGTTGTATATATCAATATTACTTACTTACTTACTTACGCCTGTTACTCCCAATGGAGCATAGGCCGCCGACCAGCTTTCTCCAACCCACTCTATCCTAGCCATTCCGTTCTAATTCTATTCAACTTTTGTTCATTCTTCTCATGTCTGTCTCCATTTCTCGGCGTAATGTGTCTTTCGGTATTCTTTTTCTCCTTTGGTTTTCAGGATTCCATGTGAGGGCTTGTCTTGTGACACAGTTGTATGATTTCCTCAATATGTGTCCTATCAACTTCCAACACTTCTTCCTGATTTCTTCCCCTTTTGAAATCTGGTTTGTTCTCTCCCACAGTAGCTTGTTGCCGATAGTTTCTGGCAAACAGATCTGAAGTATCTTGCGTAGACAACTGTTGATAAACACTTGTATCTTCTGGATGATGGTTGTAGTAGTTCTCCACGTCTCCGTCCCATACAGTATAACTGTCTTGACATTTGTATTGAAAATTCTGATCTTGGTGTTGGTTGACCATTGTTTTGGGTTCCAGATGTTTTTCAGTTGTAGGTATGCTGCTCTTGCTTTGCCGATCCTCGCCCTCACATCTGCATCTGATCCACCTTGTTCATCAATGATGCTGCCCAGATATGTAAAGGTTTCCACATCTTCCAAGGCTTCTCCGTCAAGTGTAATTTGATTGGTGCATATTGTATTGTATCGAAGAGTCTTGCTTTTCTCTTTGTTAATATTGAGACCTACTGCTGCTGAGGCTGCTGCTACACTGATCGTTTTCTCCTGCATTTGTTGTTGCGTTTGTGATAGAAGAGCCAGATCATCTGAGAAGTCTAGATATATCCATATATACTACTGATAATGAAGATTTGTATAGAATAAAGTCATGACTTAATATTATTTCTGTTTAATGAAAGAATGTTCCATTTTAAAATATAACTTTTTACAGTACATATAATATTGCATTTGTATTTCATTGTGTGTAGAGTCGATTTCCACCATATTTAAGATCTAAATTCTATTTATTTCTGGTGAACGATTTTTTAGCGAGTTAGCTTTCTACGGGATGTGGTCGCTAACCCCATGTCCAACTCTCCTCCTTTACTTGGACTTGGGACCGGTAGTAACTCTAGAAGAGCTACAGGCGGATGTAAAAGCGAGGATTGGCAAGGCAAGGATAGCATTCATACAATTCAAGAATATGCAGAACTCAAAACAACTGTCTTTCAACCGATATCAAAGTGAGATTCCTCAATACTAACCTTAAGACAGTTCTACTGTATTGAGCTGAAACGTGGAGAACTACTGCAACCATCGTCAAGAAGTTACAAGTATTTATAAACAGTTGTCTGAGCAAGATGCTCAATATCCATTAACCGGATAATATCAGCAATATCCTAATGTGGGAGAGAACAAACCAAATTCGATATGATGAAGAAATTATGAAAATATGTTGTAAGTGGATAGGATATACATTGAGGAAATCGCCAAACTGCATCACGAGGCAAGCCCTAACTTGGGATCATGAATGGAAACGGAAAAGAGGAAGGTCAAAGAACATACAGTGTTGAGAATCGGAAGCAGATATAAAAATGATGAATAGCAACTGGAAACAAACTGAAAATGAGTGTCCAATCCAGAGTTGCATGGATAATACTGGTGGTTAGCTTATATTCCTCCACGAGGTGAAACAGGAGTAAATCAACAAAATCAATCAAATTTCAGTTTTATCGCCTTTAAACTATTACATAACTGTAAGTTCTAATTGACTTTTAGTACTGCTGCTAATGAATCAATAATTCTCTACTTTTATTATAGAACATTTGATGGTAATGAGTAACCAGAAACACGACTGTACTGTCCAAGTGTATGATATCGTTCAAAAGTTAGTTTTCTTGGCCGAAACATCTTCAGTTTGTTTAATGATTCAACTAATCCCTTTCGTTACTTACAACAAGTTAGTCTATACTGAAATTATTGATATAATTCTAGATTAACTACTTCACAAAAGTTTTAGCTTCACATTAACTGAATGATAATTTAGGAACTATTATGATCATATAAAGTGAATATACTACTTATTTTGACAATGTTGGTCTACTTATATGAGAATGAAATGATCAAGAAAATTTTGTAACTTGAAAGTCCACTATTGGAAACATGTACTGATGAATTCGTCTTGAAGAATAATGAAACTTTCATAGTTGAAACCGTGAGTCCAACAATAGGACGAAACGGCCGTTCAGTACTTCCAGGTTTTCCCTGGTGATCTAGCCTCAATTGACTCACGCTTTCAACTATGAAAATACTAAATCTCCACACAAAAAAACCCTTCTGAAATTTTCATAATAAAGCTATTCAGCTCAAATCATATATCATCATCTTTAAAATGATAAAGGGTACAAATCTATAAAACTATATTAACTGTAAACAACAGTATATTGTATAGTTGAGATCATGAGTCAATTGAAGCTAGACAACCATAAAAAACCTGAAAGCGCTGGACGGCCGTGCCGTCCTATTGTGGGACTACTCAGCAGTACGCATCCACGATCCCGACTCGCGAGATTCGAACCCAGGACCTATCAGTCTCGCGCGAGAGCACTTAACCACTAAACCGCTGAGCTGGCCGGCATTCAACAGTGTTAATGTCTAAGTCCAACCAACAGTATATTGAATTTAATCGAATTTACTTTAATTATAACATGGATATTATAAATAGACAGAGTTTCTTTCTCTCCTTTGTGATAGAGTGGGTAGATAGATCATGTTGATGGTACATACAGAAGTTATTATTATCAGAAGGGGTTTTGAGGAGATTTAGTATTTTCATAGTTGAAAGCGTGGGTTCGAATCTTGCGAGTGCGGGATCGTGGCTGCGCACTCCTGAGGAGTCCCATAATAGAACGAAACATACAGAAGTGCTATTGAACGTCAAACATTATTTCTATAAGCTGAAAGAAAAGTTTACTAAAAAGTGAATTCTTAAATAAATAGTTTAATAACAAAAGTAATTGAATATTTATTCATCAAGGTCAAGGTTAGCACAAGTTGTTTATTTCGTAAATTGATTAACCCATATTTTGACTGGATACTTGGTGAAATAACATTTATAATAATAGTAATCATAACTTTAATAAGATAAGTCAAGAATATGCGTATTCAGAGGCTGTATTCTTCAGCTAGTCATTGATTGATTTCCGTCAAACATAGTATTGGTGTAGGGACAACCTCCGGTGCATTCAAAGAAAGCTGTAAAAAGCCAGGAAAGAGCCAAAGACATTACATCCACTCATCTTATGAAAGAACATTCCAGAATCTCAACGTGTAGCTTCCCAATTGCATAAGTGCTAAAAATCACTGCATCCAAAGTGGATGACTGTAATAGCGATTTCGTTTTTACTAAAAACTACAAAAACCTGAGTGTTCTGTACTATACTTGACATTGTTTGGAATAAACGTTCTCCCCACTAATCTTCTGTCTTCTGATTTGATGTATGGAGGGTTCAAAACCAGGTTTTCCATGGTGGTCTAGCTTCAATTGACTCATGCTTTCTACTATGAAAAATACTAAATCTCCACAAAACCCCTTCTGATAATTAATATAATCATATGCTCACTAGTGACTTCGAGAAGTATATCTAGGAGCTTTAGTGAGAAGCAGTGACCAGTGGAGTTCAAAACCACGTCTGTTGTGAGATAGGAACTCACTGAAGACAATTGGTGAATGGTTGCTCAACTTCGTGGATCAGTTGAAGTTAGACATTAACACCGTTGGATGCCAGCTCAGTGGTCTATCGGTTAAGGGCTTCGGCTTGAGACTGGTAGGTCCTGGGTTCGAGTCTCGCTCGCGAGAGCGGGTTTGTGGATGCGCACTGCTGAGGAGTCCCGTAATAGGACGAAACGGCCTTCCAGTGTTTCCAGGTTTTCCATGTTGGTCTAGCTTCAATTGACTCATGCTTTCTACTATGAAAAATACTGAATGAATTTAGATATTAGATAGTTTAAAAAGTAGAACGCAAGTAAATTCAAGCATTAAAAAAATCATTATGATTAGTTCATATTGGTATATTTAGCGAGTTCTACTGTATGTTCTACTGTATGGGGTGGAAACTTAGAGAACTACGGAAGCCATCATCCAGAAGATACAGGTGTTTATTAACAGTTGTCTACATAAAATATATAACATTCACTGGCTAGACACTATCAGCATTAACCTACTGTGGGAGAGAACAAACCAGATTCCAATGGAGGAAGAAATCAGGAAGAAGCGTTCGAAGTGGATAGGACACACATTGAGAAAGTCACCCAACTGCTTCACAAGGCAAGACCTCACATGGAATCCTCAATGCTAAAGTAAAAGAGGAAGATCACAGAACACATCACTCTGAGACATGGAGACAGACATGAGAAGAATGAACAAGAGTAGGATAGAACTAGAAAGGAAGGGCTAAGGCAGGGTGGGTTTGAGAACGCTGGTTGGCGGCCTATACTCCATTGGAGGTGACAGGCGTAAGTAAGTTCAAATAGGTAAAGCGAAAATAAGTTATAGATCAAAGCTTTGTTTACTATGGCTTTGTAGTAACTTGCGGCTTGGATGCCCTGTTAATGTATAACGTGAGAATACCACCAATTAGAGAGCAGTGATTTATAGATCAGATCAATGACACACGAAACCTGTATGAGCAGTCTAGAGTACTTATCGGTCCTGCTTTCTGCCTAGCCCAGCCAGACTACATCGTATCATAAAATAGGAAAAAACATTTGTACAAGATTTAGCCAAAAGTGGCTGTAAATAAGGGAGACAGTAATTGATAGACAGGGGATAACTCAAAAATGGTAAGCCTTATAACAATAGTTCATCAGTCAAAATAAAGCTCATAATAAGGGAGACATGAATATGAATAGTTTAGTTATTTAACAATTATACGATAAAAATATACGCATAGTATTGGTCCATAAATGGATCCCAAAAGTTACAATTTATTATTTTTATCGGGATATAACAGGCCTAACTCAATGTGTGAAATATGTTCTCTCCTAAAATATTTCCTAAAATTATCCAGTATACCTGAGTTAGATAGTTCTAATTGTAATGCGAATAAATCAATAATACTATATCTCTAACTATAAGGATGGTTGACGAGGGTTCGAATGGTGGAGAAGATTTCTAACTCAGGTCGATGAAGTTTGTGCTGATGATGTCGTTCAGAAGAACCATGAAATCTCCATGACTAAATCATCCAACTCTGAGGGCAATACTCCATCAAAAAAGTGTTCAAATCTCATTAAATGTATTAATCCTCTTAATATTTATAAGATATCTCTTGATAATGAATGTTAACTAGAATAAGACCTAATTCCATATGTTTTCAGTTGATTTCTTTTCAATGATTAATCAATTTCAAAAGTGACTGGCTCCATGAGGTATTTCCTGGAGTTCTAGTAAGAAGCAGTAACCAATGGAGTTCAACCAAGTCTGTTGGGAGATAGTAACTCATTGAGGACAATGGCGCACGGTTACTCAATTTCGTGGATTGGTTGAAGTTAGACATTAACACCGTTGGATGCTGGCCAGCTCAGTGGTCCAGTGGTTGAGCGCTCGCGCACGAGACTGATAGGTCCTGGATTCGAATCTCGCGAAGCGGTATCATGGATGCACACTGCTGAGGAGTCCCACAATAGGACGAAACAGCCGTCCAGTGCTTTAAGTTTCTCATGGTGGTCTAGCTTCAATTGACTCATGATCTGAACTACAAAAGATTTCTGGTTACATTTACTATCAATTACTCTCTCTCATTGCTTACAATATGATGAAATCATTTTCTGATTCATGCCATAACCTATTAAAGTAATCAAACATTTGAGTGACCTATAATGTTGATTGAATTCACATGTTAACACATTTTGACCTGACACGTAAATAGTTAAGTGAAGTAGATTTATAATAATAAACAACATTCTAATCTTGAAATAACACATTTTAGTATTGAAATAGACAATTGAATAGATGAATAATATATATTGAATCATTTAACTTATTCTGATGTACACACAGAAAGAATGTTAGAAAGAGGTTTGTAGTTTAATGTTGTTTGTACTGCCATTAGTGATAAACGCTTGTATAACTATGAATGTGGACGTCTATTTATAACTAGCAACAATTGTTGGCAAGATTATAGATTGACCGAAGTTAGGTATTAATACCAGTGAATCCCGACTTACTAATCTAGAGGTTAAGCAACCGTGTGCGAGACTTAGGGCCTTGGGTTCAAGTTGTGAGTTCGGGATTGTGGATATGCACTTATGAAAAGTTCTATAATAGAATGAAATGGCTATCCAGTGTTTTCAGATTTGAAAACTACGAAAGAGAGTTGCATTATTATTAAGTAATTACTTTTGAGGACGTTAGATCTTCAGAACTCATTTGAAAAAGGTCTTAATTTTGTAATTTTATTCTGAAAATTTGAATTTTATGTTTTTGCGCCAAGAGACGCTTAAATGACCTACAGCTTGCATTTTCCACTCGGAAATCTTTAACTGTCATTGATTGATGGATATTTTTAGTAAGCTATTTGGTGACACTCCTAAGGACGTTTCTATCATTGTATAAATAAACTTGATTTATGTGCTTAGTGACCTCATATTTTGTGGATACTTGTAGAATACATTCTCTACATCTCATCAAGATTTGTTGATCTAGTTAGCAGGGTCGGGAATAACGGATTAGAATAGCCTATCATGTCACTGTGTCATTGACCTTCGTTCCATTCACTGAGTAAGATGAACTTGTAATAGCATCAATCATATCAATCACGAATATATACATTTTGTAACTATACAGATTAAATGAACACTTTCAATTACTTAGTTAAGTTACTTTTTTCTTTTGTTGAAAAAAGAAGATCCATATGATTTGTCTGGATTTCATTTAAAGTTTTACTATGTATTCAACAACATATGTTCGACTGATTGAGTCAATTAAAAGTATAATCATAATAGTAATCTTAGTTGTATAGGGATTACATAATCTAGGGTAACACAGATGGTTTATATCTTCTACTTCTATAGTCGTAATTATAGTCGTTTGAAGTTGATTATTATTATTATTATTATTACTACTACTACCATTATTATTATTAGTAATTAATCAAGTAATTAAATGTTATACTACTGAAATGTTAACAATAATAATCGAATGATTGGAGGTCATTAATTAGAATCCATAAGAATTCATGAAAGACTGTTTATAGCATGAATGTAAAACATTATTTATTTATTTGAACACATAAATATTACTCCAAAGGGGAATTAGATACGTATGGGTCACACAAATCTCATTTGATTTGTGTGGAGGTTGTGATACTGCCCGGGTGCCCAAACCGAAACAGGTAGTTTCCTTAGGGAGCCACACCTGGAGCCTTGGACCTAAAGATCTGATCCACAAAGCAGTGGAGCATCGTAAAGAGATGCAGTCCCATGGTAGCCGATGACCAACGATTGGCTCATACTCCATTTCTTCCTTCAGAATACTGGAGCCCATGTGCACCATTGGTTTGGAATCAGGGTTTTTCAACTTCCCTAGTTAAACTTTCCGTTTCCACTAACCCGGTTAAAGCGTCGAACATTCCCTTTTCGTCCTATCGATTTCGTAAACAACAGTAATACCATTGTGAGAAGGCAGTGAGTAGGAATTCCTTCACAGTGGCTGTATAAGCGTAGCCATGTGAGAGCACTTCGAGAAGGGGAGTTGACCCTCCTCACTCGCGGCCATACTAGGACATTTGAAGGCATGTATTACATAATCATTACAGTAAAGCTATCGAATAGATTAGCAACTAGAGAGATTGTATTCAATGTATAAGTTTATTACAAACATGATTGATTTGTGTTGAAATATGTTATCAATTATGTTTATTATTATTACTAATGGCTTTATTCAATATTATATTTTTGGTACAATATAGAATTCTCAGCACAAAGTACTTCAACAAGTTTCCGTTTCTTACTTCTTCGTTTTTCCTGACGATAAATATTGAGTGATCGCCAGTTAGAAGCTAGCAGCTCAGTCAATCGACATCTGGATAATGTACATTCTTCTCGCTGCATATTGTTAGCAAACACGATACCTCTGATTAGGCATTTTGTAACCTTTACAGAGAAAGGTTATTCAGAAACGTACCTGAATAGGTTGTGCGATTAATAATCATAATGATGTAGTAAAACAAACAAAATTAGATAACTTGTTGAAATAGCTAGATGACAGGAACAAGTAGCCCAGATATTTAAACAAGCCATCATAAAGTATGTTCGAAAAATAGTCTTGAAAATTTTCAGTAGCCTGAAGAACTCAATATTATATGTAATACAATTGACAAGTTGTAGGAACTAGTATGAAGAGATGGTGAGGAAGATTTGTAGCTCAGGTAGATGATTTTGGTAAAGTTTTGTTCTCAGAACTAAATGTTTTGGTCGTGAAGATTTTATCGTTCTTTTGAATAACATCATTGGTACAAATTTCAGATAGGAGTGAAGCTTTTGCTGATGATGTTGCTCACAAGAATAATGAAAGCTTCATCCATCTCAGAGAACAAAACACCAAAAAGCACTATTAACTTTGTTGTTTATTTCCTAAAAATTTTTCAAAAATATATTTATTTATTTATTTAAACACATAAATATTGGTACGAAGGGGCATTTAGGGGCAGTTTTTCAAAATAGAATTTTAAACGGATGTAAGAGTCTTTAAATCTTTGTTTTTAATTTAGATTCGAAGTACGATTACATTCGTAATGTTTAATTGTATTTATCTATTGTAAATGATAGGAGTTCGAAAGTTGGAATAGGAGTTTAGCATTGGAAATGTTCATTGTCTACATCTGATATAAGTTTATTGTGTATAACGTTTTTTTCATTAGCCTATGTGTAATTTTCTATGTATCTAGTCATTTTAAAGAATGTTTACAAAATCCAGGGAAACCTGAAGTTCTGTCGCTTCTATATCCATTTGCTACTTCGAATATTCCTGTCTGTCATTGAAAAGTGTGCCTCAGAAGTAAATAAACCTTGTGAAGGCTCTTTATTCGAACACTACCAGTCGAGTGGGAGCTTATGGCGAACTGTCATCTGATTTTATAACCTCAAGTGGTATCCGACAAGGCTTTCCACTATCCGCATTTTTGTTCAACTTCATCATAGATCTACTGCTGGAAATAACACTCTCGTCGACTGCATTTTCGGGCATTGATCTCCTACCAGGAGGTCCACTTATCGACTTAGAATACGCAGATGACATAGTCCTGTTTGGTGAAGACGCTGACAAAATGCAGTCTTCTGTTAGAACTGAGTAACAATGCCAGTATGTTTGGAATGCATTTCTCCCCCTCTAAATGTAAATTGTTACTCCAGGACTGGCCTGTGTCAACACCTGAACTAAGGATAGAGAGTGAAGTAGTCGAACGCATCGACAACTTAACTTAACTTGGAAGTCTGATCAGCCCTAATGGGTTGGTGTCTGACGAAATCTCAGCACGGATTCAAAAGGCTCGTTTGGCTTTTGCCAACTTACGTTACCTATGGCGAAGGCGAGATATCCGTCTTTCAATTAAAGTACGTGTATAATGCGGTGCAGTTTGTTCTGTTTCACTTTACGCCTGCGAAACATAGCCATTAAGAGTAGAAGATACTCGCAAGTTACTAGTATTTGATGGCAGATGTCTTAGAAATATTGCTCGCGTCTGCTTGGATCACCGGGTAAGTAATAGCGAGGTTAGACACAGGGTATTAGGGAATGATGGTAGGTCAGTTGATGAGGATGTAGATCTTCACCGACTGAGATGGTTGGGTCACGTGTTACGTATTTTTGAATACCGATTACCACGACGCGCTATGCTCACTGGTGTTGGAGACAGTTGAGAGTTAGGGGCGATCAAACAAAACGTGGCATCAGCGCTTGAAGTCATTAAGTTCTTGTCTGAGCCATGTTGGTAAATGCAGACTACCTGGTTGGGGTCCGCGTGACTATCGTAACCAATGGTTAGTGACTGTGAATGATATAACTCACAATCAATCACAATAGCGTAGGTGTATACACTCTCTGTCTTCTCTTAAACCGTGAGATTAAAATTTCTTCATATCTGTCTTTCTTCCTGTACTATATCTTTATATACAACCTTTCTTTCATCTGTTGTCATTTAAGAATTTTCTATGAAACTTCCCTAAATTCGGTTAACTTCATCAGTTATCATTCTTGTTCTTAACTGGTTTCTATATACATATATGTGTAACATCTCCACCTCTAACTTGTTTACATACAGATACAAATACAGAGATATTAAGGATATAAATGAGAGTAAGTAAAGATTGAAATATGAATATGATACGTAATTCTTTACTGATTTAACAGGGGGTGATATATAATAAGAAAAAAGATAGACATTTTCTACTATTGAATGAACCATCCATATTGTTTCTTACTTATAAAACATCCTTTGTTCAACAAAACCTCATAGAGTTTTGTATAGAAAGGGATAATGGACATTATTACTACTATTACTATTACTACCAATACTACTTATTATTATTATTACTTAGATAACATAATATAATTTAATCATATTTGAAGTGTATACACGTGCCTCTCTCTCTCTCTCTATATATATATATATATATATATGTATATATATATATATGTATACATTTATAATATACATCATCATTTAATCATCAAAGATGTTTATTATCACGATGGTGATGAGGATGAACCTGATTTGACCTTTAGGTTACTTGTTTCTCTTTCTCTCCCTTTCGTTCTTTCTCTTTTTCTTGTTTAAATGTATGAATCATTGAAACATTGAATAGTTGTACTGTAGACATTACATATGTATATATATATATATATATGGGTATATATAAGGCGTAAAATGATAAATAAATCAGATGAATGCTCTATCCTTATAATGAATGATGATTATATATATTGCATTACTGTTTATCATTTCTTTAAATTGAAGGAAAAATTAATCATTTTCATTTATTTGTACAATTATTAGATTGAAAACAACAAGCAACAACTATGGTTAGTCATCATAATGAATGTACAAGATTATCAGAAAGGGAGGTTTTGTGGAGATTTTGGGAATTTTATAGAGTTGTAATCATGAGTCCATTGAAGCTAGATCACCATGGAAAAGCGTGGAAGCACTGGACGGCCATTTCGTCCTATTATGGGACTCCTCAGCAGAGCGCATCCACGATCCCGTGCGCGCGCAAGATTCGAACACAGGATTTATCAGTCTCGCGCCAGAGCACTTAACCACTGGACCATTGAGCTAGCATCCAGTGTCATCCAGCGCTTCCAGATTTTCTATGGTGGTCTAGATTTAAGTGATTCATGATCTCGACCATTAAAATTACTATAATATTCACAAACCACCTTCTGATAATAATCACTTAATGTTGTTTACTTGAATCTTTCCATTGTTATTTAGGATTGCAGTCTGTCATTGGTATATGTGCATCTTGTGTGGAACTTCTTGATATTGCCTTAAATTATAAAAACTTGATTAACAAAGATGGATAGTGATTAGCAGTGGAGTCTAGGATGCGTGTTTCATCCTAGTTGAGACTCGTCAGTTGAATGTATCTCCGATTTGATATTCACTCTGGGATTCAAATCTAATACGGTCCGCTTCAAATGTCATCGCGTTAAAAAGGATCGTTTTGATTATTGGAAAAATTATAATGAGAGATTTCATTTATGATTTCATAATACTGAATGGCGAATAAATCGATTGTGAAAATTAAAACTATACATACTGTAAACAATGGATATTAACTACCCAACCGCTTCTTGGTTATCCAGATTTTTCGTACGCTTGAACCCCACACGATATAGAAAATGCACGATCTATAAATGTTCAGGAAACTAGAGTATATATAAATTTATTGGTAGCCTTTGACTTCCAAGAAACTTTTGGATTCATGTTAAATTAACTAACTTTCCTATCACTTTTTGTAACTCATGCCCATTGGACGAAATGTTCTCAGAATTTTCCTGACATCTAAAAAACCTTAATGAGGAATTCTCGAGTGATTCCAACAGGTTCTCATTCAATAATCAATATTTTATAAATTCATTTACTACATACTGATATTGAAGCATGAATGTGTACTAATGAAGGTTGAACGTTGAAATGTATTATTATTGTAGAACAGAATCAATTGGGTAGTTCTTAAATATTAAGCTTACAATTCAAATGATCATCGACTTCTTAAAGAAAAAGAAACATTTCTAGTCTGCTCATATAACAACATATTTGCATTTGAAACCAAGAGCACAATTATATTTTGTACTTCCGGACAAATAGAATAGTAACAGTCGGTTTATTCAGTATCATATATTTTTTAATAGTTGAATTCATCAGCCGATTAAAGTTAAACTACCATGGAAAACTAGGAAGCACTGGAGGAATGTTTCGTCTTATTATGCAACTTCTTAGCAGTAAGCATCCACGATCCCACTCGCGAGGTTCGAACCCAGGACTTTCGGTCTGGTGGGCGAAAAGTTTTCATATATTGTTAACTTTTATCAAAACAATCTTCAACTCAAATTCACTTAGTATTGTTTTTTTGAATCTTCACCAATTGTCTTCAGTGAGTTCCTATCTCACAACAGACGTGGTTTTGAACTCCACTGGTCACTGCTTCTCACTGGTAGGTCCTGGGTTCGAATCTCGCTCGCGAGAGTGGGTTCGTGGATGCGCACTGCTGAGGAGTCCCATAATAGGACGAAACGGCCGTCCAGTGTTTCCAGGTTTTCCATGTTGGTCTAGCTTCAATTGACTCACGCTTTCATCTATATTATTTAGTAGTCTGATCTGAATCCCAAGGTACAATCTACCTGGTTAGGATTCATGTGATAATGTTGATTATTAGATGTTGAAGATTGTTGGGATGACCCTGCATTTTTCTCGCAAGCGACATAACAAGCTCAGGGGTCATCAAGGAGCATTTCAACCAATCAGCGATTAATTAGAAGTTATGTGAACTTATGTTACTAAAATAACGAGAGTGAAAAGTCACATGTGGAGATCCTGATTGGCTGATTAATATACTGCTACTATGTTTTGCAGTATTCTAGAACTTTCGGTAAAACTCAAGGACTCTTAAATTACTATAAAATCCCTGTATTTTCTGTACATAAATGAACCCTGTAGTAAAGTGCTTCCCACACACTTTGTGCCTTTTCTCTGGTCTTCAAGTCGGTGTATAGTTCTAGCTCGGGGGTACGGAACTAGCTTAGGGAAGCGAATATAGCGTTCACAATCGGCCAGACGTAACAAAGATATTAAGTGATGTGGCTTGCAATTGGTCATCAATTCTATGTCATACACTGTTACTTCTGCTTTTTTGTACAATCTCGCTAATTCCCTTTTATCTGTACTTACCATATATGTCAATATAGGGGCTACTTTGATTTTTAGCAAGTTCTACGTTATTAAGACTGATTGATATATATTATATCTATAACATGTGACAATAGCAATCCAAGCATAAATTAGTTGAACTGAGGAAACTCAAAGAATAACTATTGATGAAAAAAAGATATATGTTTTGAAGATTTTTGACCAGTTTAGTTAGCTACATTAGAGTTCAGATCTTCGATTTTCAAGACCACTTTATTCCACAAATTACCTAGGAGTTAAAAAGATGTGGACGTTTTTGCCTTCCATCTCATTGTTCCACAGGTATCTTTCTTATCCCCAGTCTTAAACTGTGAGGATCCACTTTTTTACGTCTTTTTTTGTTTCGTTTTTTTTGAGAAACCAAATAATCTCGCCCTCGATAACAAAAGAATCCATGAATTTAAATTAAGTAATTTTCTATGATTCATGGGCACTTACTTAGTTAAACCCATTTCCTGTAATAGGAGATATATCATCCACCAGGAATCGAAAATCAACTCTTCACTGGACTCTTCTTCCACTTTCTGTCAAGTCCTATTCATCGTTTCGATGTCTTCTCCCAGTTCTTGAACTCATGTGTTTCTTTTCCCTTGAGGATTCCAAGTTAGGACTTACTATGAGATTGGAATTAACAATTTCTGCAAAATATACTTATCCACTACTAGTGTCGTTTTGTAATTTCCTCAACTGGAATTTGATTCGCTCTCTCCCGCAGCCGAATGATGGTCTCTGATTTGACGTATCTTGTATAGGCAGTTGTTATTTATAAACTTAAACACACAAATTGACGAGTTCATCCACCAACAGACAAACGTCAGTATGTTTACACACATCATTTATAAGGAATAAATTCATATTATGAAAACTAAGTGTGTATACTACCTGTTAGTACTCGTTGATTTCTCCTTCTCTTACACCTCCATCGTCTTCCTGTACTTATTTTTCACATTTCACTCAAAGCAAAGATGAAATGTTGGTTGTTCTCTCTATTTCACAAAAAGATGGTTTTCACTTTTGTTTATTTTCGTGGATCCCATTTCAGGAAAATCCCTACTCAATAATTAATCAATGAAAATATCTCAATACTACAAGTGATCGACTGCAACCCGAACAGCTTAGTGTTAACGTTCCAGACCTAGAAAACTGAGTGTTGTACGTTGGAATACACTTGGAAGAATATTCATTTACATGATTGTATAGTACGCCTGCTGATGTTTGTCAACTAACACAAAGATATGTAATCAAAGATATTGTTAATCTAAGATCTCTCAAGCAATAACTTTATGGGATAATATGTGATTCGCTGTTAGGTTCACTGGACTTTGAAAGCTATATAAAAATATCTCCGTAGAATCCTAAAGTCACGTTCTAATCACTTTTGAGATAGTGTTTGTGAGCTCCTAATAAGTCTTATACCAGGATGAAGCAGTTGTGTATTGGTAAAAATATTTTTTACCTGATGTCAATCTTCGAATAATAACCTTCACAAGTTTAGCAACCCCTTACAAGACTTTCAAAGCAAAAGTGGTCCATCTATAGTATGCCGTTTATAAAATAAACCGATTCACTAACCACTAATCGTGAGAGCCATCTTTAGTTACACCTCTGAAACAATCCTACATTGTGAGGACAAACCATGGATGAACTCAAGGAAGCTCTAAGAAGTTCAGAAAAAGCTGAACATATTCCATCCAATCATCTTTTGGAAGAATATTCCAGAATCGCTACATGTAGCTTCCCCATTGGACGAATGCTAAAAACCACTGAATGTGGATTAGATGACTTTAATGATAATTTCGTTTTTATTAAAAACTATAAATACCTGAGAGTTTTGTACCATAATTAACACTGTTTGAAGTAGAGTTCCTTTCATTTGCCTTCTGTCTTCTGACTTACGACTTCGAAGGTTCTAGTGTTCGAGTGTTCAACTTATATGCGGTATATTAGGAATCTAAGCTCTAGATACAACATACATTAACCCATTTTTACTTTTTTTCAAACAATGGCTTTCATCTAAATTTAATTCAACTTTATTTGGCTTTTTTTAAACTGTAGATGCATTTACTTTCTTTACTTTAAAAGATTTATAACATTTTGTGTTGTATTCAAGATGATTTACAGAATAAGCTATCAGTCAAAATTATTGAGGATACCATAGAATCGTAACTACAATTCACTTTCTACTTCTAAATTGCATCAGTGATATGGTTGATGCTATTACGAGTTTACCTTATTCGGTAAATGGAACGAAGGTCAATGACACAGTGACATGATAGACTATTCTAATCCGTTATTCCCGAGCCTGCTAACTAAATTAAGAAGTCTTGATGAGGTGTAGAGAATGTATTCTACAATCACTTATAAAGTACAAGGTCAACAAGCACACAAATCAAGCTTATTTGTACAATGATAGAAAAACCCTTAGGAGAGTCAAAGAATAACGTACTAAAAAAATCCATCGACCAATGACAGTCAAGGATTTCGGAGTGAGAAATGTAAGCTGTAGGTTAACTAAGCGTCTTTTGGTGCGGAAACATAAAATTCAAACTTTCAGAATAAAGTTACAGAATTAGGACTATTTCTAAGTGAGTTCTGAGGATCAAACATCCTTTACAGACAGAGATAGAGATGATCCTTTACGATACTATCAACGCTTCAAATGAACATAATTCCAAAAATAAAACTTACACACATTGAGAAATTCACTATAATAAGTTAACAATATCTTGGAATTTACTATCTTCTAAGAAAGTCAATGTATTTGATGTATTCAACTTATATGGAAAAATATCTTAAACGATCTTTTACAGAAAAATCCCCATTTTCGTCTGTTTTCATTCTGCTTTTAGGTAGTGATGTTTCATTCTGAAAATAAAGACTGTTCATCGCTACAACATGCAATAGTTCACTGATCAAGAGATACTGATTCTACTCCACTCACTTGATCTGATACAAAACAATACCATCAAATTTGGACATTAGAAAAATAACAGAATTTTTAGCATCTAGGAAAATATATATCCGTATTACAATCAGTCAGGTAAATAAATATTTTCACAGTTGATCCAAGCTAAACCATGATTGAAAACCTGAAAGCACTGGATGACAGTTTTATTCCAGTATAGGACTTCTCAGCAGCGCACTTCTATGATCCCGCGCACTCCTTCTCGTGCGTGAACGCTGAATCTGTAGACAACTAAACCGGCATCCAATGATATTAATGTTTAATAACAATCAATCCATAATCCTGCACGACCTTTTAGACAGTGCCTGCAGTACAACTGTCTCACACCCGACAGGGTTTTGACCCCACTAGTTACAGCTTTTAACTAAGGCTTTAGGAGTTACATCTTGAAGCACACTGATGAGGAGTCCCGTGCTAGGACGAAACAGCCACTTCCAAATTTTCAATGTTAGTCTAGCGTAGATTGACCGTGAAAATACTAAAATTTCCACAAATTCCCATGCTGACGATAAATATTTATCACAGAATATATGAGTTATAATGGTATTCAACTTTAAAGACTGATATAATGACCTTTTAGTAATCACAGTGGAAACATATTGTAAATCACTTTTATATAGACGAATCATAGCACGTTGTGATTTAATACTTTGCTTGCCATTAAAATAAAGGACAATATGATATCTGATAAAATACAACAAATAAGTGGTGGAGGAGATTTGTAGCTCATGTGGATGATTTTGATGGAGTTTTGTTCTCTGAGCTGGATGGTTTGGTCATGGAGCTTTCATCCTTTATCTGAACAACATCATCAGAACAAACTTCAGCCCCAGTCATACAAAACCAAATCCAATCAGATCGTTAATGTTGGGATGATTAATATGAAGTGTTAACTAGAATCAGTTGATAAGTGAGATGAAATATTGAGATTGAGTGATTAGAATAATTATGGTTAACATGAGATGAGAGAGAATAATGTAATTATAAATCAGAAATTACGTAATATATAGAATAATATGAATATGGGTTCAAATCTCGCGAGGCGGGATAATGGATGCACACTGCTGAGGAGTCCCACACTAGGAAGAGACGGCCGTTCAGTGCTTCCAGGTTTTCCATGGTGATCTATCATCAATTGACTTATGATCTCAACTATTGAAATTAATATGAATTAGGCAAGAATTTGTAGATAGGGGTGAATGTTGAATAAATTTCTCAAAAAAGTTAGCAAGTATAATAATAGTAATAATGACAACGGTAAGATGTGTAGATAAGATAAGGTTAGGATATAAAAATGAACATTAATCGAATTACGTTACCATATTATAAAATTGATCATTAACTAGTTGGGTCCGAAATTGGCCAGGATAAAACTAGTCGCTGAACATATTTATTTGGGATGGAAATCTCTGGCATTTTTTATTTGAATAGCAATTGCTTCAGCCGTCTGTAGGATTCTCAGTCTGATGGAATTAGGTAGACTGCTGATAACATGATATATTATTGTCAAAGATTGTTTCATTTTGACTGTATGTTTCGGTTGAATTAAATGAGCTAAAATGGAGCTGTTTAACAGTTTTAAATACACGTTCACGCAAACACACTGACTTGTGCTCACGAGCCCGAATATACGATTTCCCAGAACATCTGCCAATATAAATTGCTCCACATGAGCATTTGAACTGATAGATGGAGAAAGAAGTGCTTACTTACAGACTTAGCCCTGTTACTCTTCGTGAAGAAGCATAGGCCAACCACCAGCATTCTCCATCAAACCCTATTCTGGGCAACCCTTTCCAGTTCTTTCTAGTCGTTGTTTATCCTTTTCATATCTGCTTCTATTTATTCTCGGCAATTTATCTTTCGACCCTGGAGTGATCATTGGATGTGTGGAAAACTTTAATTGTAGTTTACCTGCACTAAAAGTTCTTTGGATCGATCTGTGTAACTTTAGTCTTTAGCATTTCAGAGTATTTGAAACACAATAACTAATTAAACATTAGTCAGTTATTATTGTTCATATACCCTGTTTATTATGTTCATTTACTTCCGGGAAATAACATAACTATACTCTTTAAAATATTATGAATGCCTTGGAAACAAAAAGCACACGTCACTTCTACCTAAAGTTTGTGCTGATGATGTAGTTCAGAAGGACGATGAAAGCTCCACGACCAAACCATCCAACTCAGAGAACAAAACTCCATCAAAATACAAAATAGCTTACTGTAAAGATCAATCTGAGTTCGAATTAGGGATAGTATTTAGCCATTGTAATGAACACAAACATGGGTAGGGACAAATTACAGACTTTCTGACTAAATTCTGATAACCATACAGTAAACAGTTAATTTGCAAAATAACCATCAATTGTCTTAATCTTAACTGCTCCTTCTGCGAATATCAGTTCGTCTTCTTTAACTCCATTGTTCATGCATTATCATACCGATTGCGCTTCATTCCTGTTCGTTCCTTATCGATCTTCCGCCAAAATACATTCTATGCCTGATCATCACCATATACTACTTATATGGATATAAGTAGACCATACTACACCATTCTAAAGTTTTTTTTTATAATTTAATAATTACTACCAGTAAATAGAAAGCATCAAGTCTCTTACCAAATTGTGACGTTTTCTCTGATTAAGATTGCATATACCCAGAGATGAAAATATGATAATGAATTCAGTTTATTCAAGTTTCAATTATGAATTAATAACCTATTATTAGCTACACTTTACTAATGGTATGATCAATGATTCCTGCTGAGAATCGATATTGATTAATTTCTGAATAGTTACCAATATCTTGTTCATTTCGTCTTTAGTTATGATCCAATTCTATTGATCAGGTTGTAATATGATCACAATTCTAGGTTACTAGACATCAATTGTACTATGCTTATTGATTCTGATTAGTGTCTATACAACTATGCAGCCTAATGATTTAAGTTTATAAAAGTAAATTGCTGATAAATGTCTAATGGGAGGAAACCTAGATGCACATCTTTCTGTCGATTGTGTTGAACCTCCTTACGTTAAAATTCAACTCTTCTATACAATCTAAACAATCTATTGTGACTTACATTTTAGCCAATTTTTATGGGGGAGGGGAGGTCAGTCAGTCAGCTACAACGTAGGACCAGGCACATTTATGCATCTATCCAAGTTGCCATACCTCATCAGCACAAGAAGATGAACACCGGATTCATAAAAGTAGTTATTTTGTGGTGGTAATATATAAAAGATAGGTTGTATATAAGGATATAGTATAGGAAGGAAGAAAGTTATGAAACAATTTTAATCTCAAGGTTTAAGGAAAGATAAGGAGTGTATACACCTAAGCCATTGTGATCGATTCTAAGCCATGTCACTTAGAGTCTCCAACCATTGGTTACGATAGTCACGTGGACCCAAACCAAGTAGTCTGCATCTGCCAACATGGCTCAGACTAGAAGTTAGTGACTTCAAGCACTGATGCCACGTATTGGTTTGGCCGCCCCTAACTTTCTTCCAATCATCCCCTACACTAGTCAGTATAGCGCGTCGTGGTAACCGATGGGGGAAGGGGGGATCTATTCAATCTGATCACTATATTTTCTTGGATATTTTTCTCACAATTATAAAAAATATGCAATTGATACAAATTTGGCAACCAAGTCATATAGTTATTACATGAATTTTCATGATAGAGATTATAAAGTTGACCTTATCACTAAATCAATATTGATTATATCTATTTTAGACATAATAGTAAACTTTACGTAATACAGTAGCTTCAGTTATTCATTTTTATTTAACCTTTAATGAATGAAGCAAAAAATGTGATAACAGAAGATTACAGAAGATAATGATAACCCAGTGATTTTAAAGTTGAAATTGAGTCAATTGAAGCTAGACTACCTTGGAAAACCTGGAAGCATTGAATGGCCGTTTCATCGTATTGTGGGACTTCTCAGTAGTGCTCATCCATGATCCCGCCTCTCGAGATTCGAATACAGGACCTTTGGTGTCGCGCGTAAACGATTAACCTCTAGAACCACTGAGCCGGCATCTACCGGTGGTAATGTCTAACTTCAGCCAATCCACGAAATCGCTCCAAAGTCCACCATTGTCTTCAGTGGGTTACTATCTCACAACAGACGTGTTTGAACTCCATTGGCCACTGCTTCTCACTAGAACTTCAGAAAATACCTCTTGAATCTAGTTACTTGTGAGCATATGATTGTTATTATCAGAAAGGGTTTTGTGGAGATTTCAGTAGTTTTATTCCTGGGTTCGAATCTCGAGGGGCGGGATCGTGGATGCGCACTGCTGAAACGGCTTTCCAGTGCTTTCAGGTTTTCCATTGTAATCTAGCTTCAATTAATTCATGATCTCAACTAAATGAAACTTATCAGCTAAACACATTGATAACTGCATATATTGATTAAGTTTAAGGTAATTAAATATTCCATTATTAGTTAAACCATTAGATAGAACTCCAATAGTTCACAGTTTTAAACTTTTTTTTCAATATCCAATGATCTGACTTATAATTTTAATCCAGAACTTATAGAAATCAATCATCATAATAACTCACCCTGACCGGACTGATCTACCATCTTACAGAAATAAACAAGATAGAAGTATGAAAACATTTAGTTGGATATGACTATAATTTATGAACGACCTTTGAGTAACACTAAACTAACCTTGAAAATGTCCATTTTTTTTACTGTAGTTAAATGAGTGTTATAAATTAGTGCAAGGAACTGAGATTAGAATTTACAGTTAAACGTTAGGGTTAGAAACCATTCGAACTGACATCAGCTATAATACCGAAATGGTATTTAGCCAAATTAGTCAATATATCTCGTTCCAAAATCTAATACCTTCTATCTTAAACTTGATCGATTCTTTTATAAATTATAGTCTCAATGTTAGTTGATAGCAAATAGTTTTGAAATATTTTAAACTTCATAGGCAAAGATTGACAGTGGCTAGCAGTGGAATCCAGGATGCGCGTTTTTTCAGCTGGATGTACCTGCATCTCAGAGTTGATGTTCACTCTGGGACTCGAGCCCTGTACCGTTCGCTTCAAACATCATCGCCTTATATACTCAGCTACTGAGTCCTGATAGCCACTTGCTTGTGCAATGGGGTGAAGTTTTAAATTCACTTAGTATAGTTTGTTTGAATCTTCTCATCTTTGCTTATAATGCTTGTAAATTAAGGCTATATCGAGGCAATAAGCACAAAATGCACATATGCCAATAAGAGATTGATCAATTACAGTCCTAAAACATCAATCGAAAGATTCAAACAAAACAATTTTAAAACTTTAGTTTATACTTAATAGATTAGAAATATAAGTTTAGTCCTTGAAAAAGAAAAAAAAGAACAAGTGATCATTTTATAAACTAAAGTACAATCAAGATATTATGATTTTTTTAATCTTTTTTTCATGTCTATTCTCTTAACTGTTTACTGTATTTTTTTTAAATTTAAACAAGGTAGCAACAAAAAAAGAAAAAAGAGAAAAAAAGAAAAAAAGAAAAACCAAAAAAAGTTTTGTTAAAATTACGTAATCAATATTTTATCTTCGACAGGATCAAAAATATCATTTTATTGAAATTAGTTTACATTTTGATTATGTAATCTAAAGATTTCCAAAAGAAAAAAAGAAGAAAAACACGAAAAAGAAGTTTTCTTAAAATTACGTAATCTATATTTTGATAATCTTATTTAAGGATTTCAAAAAAAGAGGAGAAAAAAGAAGAAAACAAAAATAGAAAAAAAGAAAGAAAAGAGAACTATATAAATCTGTTAAATTATTGATTATATCAATGAAATGATGTGCTTTCAGAATGTTTTTTTTCTTTTTTTTCTCTTTTTTCTTTTTTTTGTATGATGCTGGTTGTCATCTAGCACAAAACACATAAATATACATAGAAACATATCTATACCTAAATAGATTCACACTGTTTTATAACTGATTATTAAATCTATTTCTAATTTTGTTCTTTACTCTAAGTACAAAAAAAAACACCAAAAAAATTTTTTGATATATACAGTTTAACTAAGTTTCATTATCATTTAATCAATATTAGAAACAATTTTTTGTGTATTCATTGTGTTACAGCACCCCAGCACCCCATGAATTAAAATTAAAAAATTTTTTTTCTTTTTCTTTTTTAATGAAAATATTTCTTAATTGATTTCAAACCTTTTTTTCTTTTTTTTCTGTTAACTGTTTGGTTACTATGGTATAGTATCTTATATAGTTGATGGATTAGATATAAATGATGATTAAACATTAAGTCAGTTGCCTTTTTTGTTGAATAATTATAATTAATTCATAATATTTATAACTCCACCTGTAGCTCCTCCTGAGGCTACTGCCGGTCCCAAGCCCGGGAAAAGGAGGAGGGTTGGGCATAAGGTTAGTGACCCCATCCCGTAGAATACTAACTCGCTAAAAAAATGATAACCAGATAACGCTAACCATAATATTCATGATATTCACATGTAAGTGAAATAGATATCGAGAATACGGCAACCCTTTTTTAGAGCTAGCTTAATTGACTGGATTGATATAATGAATGGAACAATGTTAGATTATCATTGAAAACGTGGAAGCACTGAATAGTCGCTTCGTTGTAGTATGGAACTTCTCAGTATTGTTCCATTTATGATATCTATCTAAACTGAAAAATTAACACAAATCCACATCCTGATAAAAATCATGTGCTCACTAGTGAATAGCTTTGAGATGTAACTCCTGGGGTTCTAGTGGAAAGCCAGGACTAGTGGGGTTCAATCTGTGTCAGGTTTGAGACAGCTATCCACTTCAGACAATTAATGAAGAGTTGCACAAGATCATGGTTTGGTTAAAGTTAGACATGAACATTGTTGGATGCCGATTCAGTTGTCTGGAACTTAAGCGTTCACGCGCAAGAACGAAGTTCCTGGATTCAAGTCCCACATGCGGTATCGGAAACGCGCGATGCTGAGTAGTCTCATACTGTAATAAAACAGCCATCCAGTGGTCTCAGGTTTTCAATGATGGGTCAGTTTAGATCGACTCATGATTTCAACTGTAAAAATGCTATAATCTCCACAAATCACTGAACTGACAAAAATATTAAATACTTAATAAGTTATTCTTTGACAACATATGTAGCGAAGATTACCAACTTTCAAGATATTTCAATATAAGTCTTAAACAAAAGTTGAACTGGAATAATCGGTGGATCATTCTTTTCTTGGACTAAAACATCGTTACTAGACATTATAGCACATTCTACTTCAACACTTCTTCATTTTATGCTCCAATAAAAATATACACCTGATCAAAACGCATACTTATCAGTTCTGAATAATTGTGGGGATCGTTTCATCATCACTGAAGAGCTTCCATCTACGAAGTATCATTTATTTTTTTGTGCTTCATAGTTACCGGAGGATTCCTCAACTAACATTACTTAGTGATGAATACAATAATCTGATGTTTCAATGAAAGTTTAAAAACGTCTTTTCACGATATTATTAGGGTACATTATATTTAATCTTCACATTACATCATAATAGATGACAGATGTTTACAAGGCTGAAACAAGTCATTTTCAAAAAAAGAAAAGAAAAACAATCATGATGACAGTAAACTGTTTCTTCTGTGAGAGTTCAAGATAAATAATTTAAGCGATTAAAACACACTTTATCCATTTAGGGTTTCCTTTTGGAAATATCACTTGAAAAATTCACTTGTTTATGTCATAAAGTAAAACAACCAAAATGGAATAAAACCACAATAGAGTGAACCAGTACTTAATACAACCAGTTCAAAACATGAAAGAAAATAGTAATAGAAACTAAAACAAATGCCAATTTTTTTTTAAAAAAAAACAAAAAAAGATCACTAATTAAGTCGCTTTTAACAAAAAAAAAGTAAAGAGAAAACACAAACCGGTCTAATATGATGTACAATGTTCAATTAACACGCACACGCACACATACACAAAAGTAAATAAGTAATTACATACACACACATACATCCATCCATACATACATAGTGATATACATAATGAATTTGATCAACTTACTAAATTGTTTATTTCTATATGTAAATATCCATTTTATCAAATTGAAATAATAATACTCAGAATATTCAATGTTAGAAAATCTTGTTTATATACTTTGATCATATTGAGAATAATGAATCTGTAACAGATTTAACCTTTTGATTGATGATAGTCAGTCATATGAAATTCTTAAATGAATAAAGGCACTTGGCAACCAAAAAACTTTTTCTGGTTGTTGTTTCTTTCAATGTTTATCAATTTAATGAAATCATTAATTGACATGAGCTGGTTTACGTATAACACTAATAGATGGTTCATTGACATGATTAAATTGATTAGATTTTATGAGATCTGAATTCGGTTCTTCTATATCTATATTAGGGATAGTTTTAATGTCATTATATTGTAATTCTGTTGGATAATGATGTAATACTGTTGTAAAATTAGGTGTATATTGAAAAGAGATTAAGTCGTCTGGTTTACCTGATAGGTTATCTTCATGTTTCATAGATGGATGAAGTTGTTGTTGTTGGAGGTGGTGGTGTTGTTGTTGAACTATGGGCACAGGACGATTATTAGTCAATGGTGTAGTAAGATCATTTTGTTGTTGTTGTTTAATTGTTTGTGATGAATTTTGATGGGATTTCTTCATTTGATATAATAATTTTTTACGTGTACTATCACCATAACATACACTATTACGTGAATATCTACCTAATGAACCAGTACGTGTTATACCATTTTTTCCATCAGAATGATTTGAAGGTGCTGGACTAACTGAACCATTTTGACATTGTAATAATAAACCACGTTGTGTTGAACTAATTGAACCACGTGATGGTATTGGATAGATAGTTATTAAACCAGAATTATCATTATATGATGCAATAGGTGCACCAGATATAGGATAACCTGATATTTGTGCATATTGTGTACCTAATGCTGAATATGAAATAGGAATATTTTGTAAACCATTTTGTGGATCACATGTACTCATATTACTTGCTGTCATTACAATATTATTCATACTAGCTGTTTCACTTGGTATATGTGTTATACCATAATGTCTTGGAGATTGATCTGTAATAAATAATGGTGATACTTGACTCATATTTACTTTACCATTAACTTGACAAAATGGTGTCGGCGATGGATGAGGTTCTTTACAAATACTAGCTTGAGATGATCGTATCATACGTTTTTTATAAAAATGTGGATTTTGTCTAAGACGTATACATAATGTTAATGAAGTCATTGCAAAAACTACACACATGAAACTAATTAAAGCACATGCAACACGTGATATAACTAACTGCATATATAATTCCCGATTTTGTCGTTCAGCTTTAGTTAATGCTGCAATATTAACATTAGTTCCGGCTATCATACTAGTGTTATCTTGTTTAGATACATTCATATTTACATCTTGTATAGTTGAAGGACATTGTTTACGTAAACAAAGAACATGTTGTGGTGTTAAAACTAAATGTTCTGAAGCTAATGGATTAATTAGCTCAAGTTTTAATTGTTTATCTGGACGTAGAACAGCCATTAAATTTAAATCACCAACACGATCAGCAAGAAAAAAATATCTTGGATCATTGGCTAATTGTTTTGATTGACCAATACCTATGACTTCAGCACGTATTAATATATCTAAACGTTCTAAATCAATTAATGATGCTGACCATTCTTTATTAATAGATTTTAATTCTTTATCAGCTTGATTTATATCTTCATCATTATTCATTAAATCATTATTTGGATGATCATAAGATGAGATAGGTATTATTTCACCATTTAATAATTGTAATCTTTTACATGCTGTAGCATGACCATATGCATCTAAACTTGATGTTGGTGGAGATGTTAACCATGCATATGTAATATTACATTGACCTAAACGTCTTAAACCAGCTTGACCTAATATTGTATAAGAATCAGCAGGTAATAAACGTCTTGAACGTAATGAATATAATTGATTTTGTCCATGAACATCATATATAAAAGAAGTAATAATTGGGAATAGAAAAAATTCATATAAATACATTGTATCTAATTATTAATTGACTATTTCAGTTAAAATAATATTTTTTCATTTTTAGCATAGTTACTAGTTGATATTTGTTTTCTCATAGCAACAAAAAAACAAAAAAATAATTTACACATAATCCATTGATATGAGATTTATAGAAATTAATCCTGATCCACTTTATATTATGCTTTTTATTAAATTGTTACTATGATATTTTGTTTGAATATATACATCACTGTTTAATATTGAATAAAATTGAATATTCTATTTTGATTTTCTATATAGATATATATATAAAATATATTATCATTATTGCTGAATTTTGATTGGTTAATTTAATTCCATTAAAGTAATAATCTGATTGGTTAATTTAATTTCATTAAAGTAATAATCTGATTGGTTTATACGTATAAATAGGCACAAAATGTTGATTAGTATTGAATAACTAAATTATTGAAGTGTAGTATATTCAATAAATTTTCTTTTGTAAGGAATCGAGGTATTGTAAAGTTATTAGTGTAGTGTGAATGAGAAAAATAAGTGTGGGGGGGAATTAATTGTATTTAGATACTTTATAGAACATCTTAGTAAAATCTCAGATTCATACAATGAATAGTTCATTTGTATACTGTTAATCAATTGTCTCAGAATTTATTATTTCTTTGTTTCCATACTAATCATCCTCTGTTCTTGTTTCCTTCGATTTTCCCAATCTTCTTCTGCTAGGTATTGCACTTTTGACTGGTGACATATACTACTTATATCTGTCGACATTAGCGGCACACAACACACTAGTTTGTAGATTTTGATAAAAGAAAATAGTCAAATCTAGTATAATTAGCATATAGATAGTAGCGGAATCAAAGAAGCACGTTTATCCGACAGTACCTGATCACAATATTGATCTTCAGTTCAATGAGATCGGAACTTAGTACCTATCATTTTAAATGTCAATAGACTATCAACAAGTAGGACTAACTTTGCGTTCTGGATTTAATTACCATTCACTGACTAAATATACAAAAACATTTTGAAAGAAAACAATCCAATCATTATATATATTCAATAACTGAAACTGATCAATTACAGTAATAAATATCAGTAATGGTAAGCTAAATGACCTTATCATTACAGGGTAAGAAAGTCCCCGAAATATATTATTGAGTTCTTTGAGAAGCATTTATTTGTTTTGATATCACTGACGAGATTTTATGTAAGGCTGAAATAATATGTTTCATGGAGATTGAATTCGGGTAGAAAGTCATGGGACCACAAGGGGGAGTAGTACCTATATATAAGTAATAGGCTACCCGATTGAAGTCATGAAATAATCATCGTACTTGTAAAAGGTGATTTTTCACGGTCAAAAGAAATCGATCTCATTATTTAAATGTAAGTTCCAAAATTCCTCAGATGTTCTAGAATATCAGTGTCATGCTTGAATAGAACTTAATAAATCACGTGTGGACTACTATCTATTGACTTCATGGTCTATAGATTAGATCTTCGTTGTCGGACCTAAAACTCATGAGTTCGATTTCTGTGGGTTTACAGATTTGCCTAACTGATGAGCTACACACAAAGACGAAATGATTATCCAGTATTACTTGGTTTTTAATAATTGTCTAAATAACATGAATCAATCAAATAAACCACGAAAACCATAGTATTTCCAATTAACGGATTTCATTATGAATTACTTTTTCTCATTTAGATTTGTTGACTTAGTGGTCTAGAGGTTAAACGCACGCGTGCGAGACTGATAGGTCCTTGGTTCAAATCTCGAGAGGCGGGATCGTGGGTGCTCACTGCTGAGGAGTTTCACTACAGGACGAAACAGCCGTTCAGTACTTCCAAGTTTTGCATGGTGGTCTCGCTTCAATTGACTCATAGACTCAACTATAAAATTTCAAGTTTGTCTAAAGCTCCAACATGAGTAATTACAGAATGTTAACCATTGGCGGAACAACATAAACTAGAAAACCAGCCAACTATCCCAAGATTAGTCGTCGATGATAAAGCAGACCCCTAAAACTAAACTTATTAAACCGAAATGGGATTTGTCACGTGTATTGACGCGATTTTCCCGAATTTTCCGATATAAGAAATGCAAACTATAAATAATGAGACAGTAGTTTAAAGGTATAATGACCATCGTAAAATCTCAAAGTCCTGTGTTTGATTGCTGATAGTATTGTAGGTGAACATTACTGAGTGTGAAACTCCTTCTTTGTCAACTATTCTCCAGAAGCGAGGGTACTGGTTTCGAGTCCCAGAGTGAGCATCAACTCTGAGATGCAGGTACATCCAGCTGACGAGTCCTAAATAGGACGAAATGCGCGTCAAACTGGATTCCACTGCTAGCCACTATCCATCTTTACTTACCATGCTTGTGAATTTAGGCTATATCGAGGCAATACGCACAGTATGCACATATGCCAATTAGAGACTGACCAGTTGCAGTCCTTAAACACCAATGGGAAGATTCAAACAAACAATACTGAATGAATTTATTCTTCAGATGACTTCAACTCATGATCAAATCTGTTTGTTGGAAACATTTGATGGAAAATGCATCCACTTGGTCAAAAAGTTAAGCTTATGTCTTGCATAACTGTACATAAGTCTCTGATGAATAATCGAATACAATTTACATATTCAGTGATCCAATACTTGGTAAATATAGATTCCTTTATACATTTTCCAGACTATGAACTAGATAAGAAAGCTGTCTCTATGAAATTCGAATGATGTTGGTACCAAAAAACAATAAATTACCAATCAATTGTAGTGAGCTTGATAGTTAGTAAGGGACTATTATACATTACTAATATAATGCGAATGTTTATTATGTGATCATACCAATACAAAGCTTAATGTCTTTGAAACAACCATTATCGATTATGTAAAGTGATCTGTGCAAATGCTAAAATCGTCCAGTTCAATAACTAATCAAATACTGACGAGTGAATGAATTTCAGAAGAAATTCCTGAAAATTCACAAATTGTAGTTTCATCAAGTTGAATGTATGACAACTATTTAATAATTATAATCGAAGAAGGTCAGAGTGTGGTATGTGCTACTGATGTCGATAGATATAAGTAGTGTGAAACATCAATCGAAAGTAAAATGTCTGGCGACAATAGGTCAAGAAGATCGTAGAGAAGAAAATGAGAACGGAGAATGATTGGTGTGAAAACGAGGGAACAATGAAGTTTGGGACAATTGATTGACATCTTGCAAATGAATTATTTACTGTATGATTCTGAGACTTCACTAAGTAATTCTGTAAGTTTTTATATTAAAATACAATCGATTGTTCCCACTTGTGTTATCGTTCATTACAATAGTATAGTACAGATTGACTGAAACGAAAAATATGAACCAATAAGGTTCATACCAGCCACCTTATAATGTTAAGCATTTTGTAAAACCGATCTTAAACTGATCTTGTAATATGGTGTTAATACTATTTTTCCACAGTTTGAGATTTAATTTCAACCGTTTTTCATAGTACCGACATCCTTTTTAAAAAAAGAACATGGAATACATAATTGACCAACTGATTTTGTTAACGATTTATCTACGTTATGACCGCTATCAATTAGATGTGCCAAGATACAACTGTGTATTGCTTTTATCTGGCCCTTCCCAAACCATGCTGGTAGATGTTCACTCATTCGTTGTTTAAGTTGACTGGTAGTACGCCCGACATAGTTATCTTCACAGGAGCAGCTGAACTTATAAATGCTCATAGAGGAAGCCAACTCAGGTAACTTTTCATTCGTTTGAGTGGACATCGCTGGTCGACTCGAGAAAGTCAACACAAGATTGGCTGAGTAGAATGTCCTCCTCTATGTATATTTACAAGTTCAGCTGCTTCTTTGGAGATAACTATATCGTGCGTACTACCAGGCAACTTAAAAAAACGAATGAGTGAATATCTACCAGCATGATCACAAGGGGGTTTTTTGTGGAGATTTTAGTAATTTTTTATAGTTAAGATCATGAGTCAATTGAAGCTAGACCACCATCGAAAACCCGGAAGCACTGGACGGCCGTTTCGTTCTATTATGGGACTCCTCAGCAGTTCGCATCCACGAACCCACTCTCGCGAGCGAGACTCGAACCCAGGACCTATCAGTCTCGAACCAGAGCCCTTAACCGATAGACCACTGAGCCGGCATCCAACGGTGTTAATGTCTAACGTCAACCAATCTACGAAATTGCGCGACCAACTTCCAATGTACTGAGGTAGATACCTGTCTCTACCTGACATGGATTAGCTCCACTGACCGAGACTTCTCACTAGAACTCCAGGAATTACCTCATAGAGCCAGTCACTAGTGAGCATATGATCATTATCACAAGGGGGTAGACTGGTAGGTCCTGATTTTGATAACTCAATAAAATTAATCATGTTTAGATGAACTAATCAAAAACTCTATAAACTAGATTCAGTACGTTGTAGGATATTTTTTTAGAAAAAATACAAATAAGGTCACTAATATGATAAAAATTTTGATAATCAAGTTCTAGGGTGAAAATCACTTTACATGGTCTGTACTTAACTATAAGTACAAAACCTCAATTATTTGTTATTTGAACATGTCATTCAATAGTAAGCGGTGTATTTTAATATTTGGTCATTTGTAAATCAGAATGGCGGGTTTGTAGTGATTGTAGTAATTCTAGTAGGTGAATTCATGAGTCGATTTAAGCTAGACCCCTATTGAAAACTTAGAAGCACTGGACGACCGTTTCGTCCTAGGATGAGACCGCTCATCAATGTGCATCCACACATCCACAGTCTCGAACCCAGGATCTTAGGTTTCACGCACGAACGCTTAACCTCTGGACTACTGAGCTGGCGTCTAACTGCATTATTGCCTAACCTCAACCAATCCACGTTATTAAGAAACCGTCCACCACTATCTTCAGGGAGTAATTGCCTATTGCTTACCAGTTATGAGTAGTAAACAATTAACATATTACCATTGGTTTTTTCCTAGATGGTACTGGTTAACAGGACATATTCACATGCATTGGAGAATGAAACCTGTTCAAAAGATTTCAACTATGTTCGTTCTTTACAGTTTCCTAGAAAAAATGTTTTGTTATTGAGTTATTCACTCCTTAACAGTTAAGTTACACGTCTGAATAGTTTAAGTTAACTAATCATTAATTAGAATATGATGTCATGTAGTCTAGTTTGAAATAGTATTATACTGTGTTAGATATGTTTCAATCAAAGGAGTTTGTGCTGATGATGTCGTTCAGAAGGACAATGAAAGCTCCACAACCAAACCATTCAGCTCAGAGAACAAACCTACGTCAAGATATGAACAATAAATTGACAGAATACATTCAATACGAAAGACTAGACAACTATGTGATTGGTTTTTACTAAATAATCAGTCAACCTGTAAACACTCTGAATATAGATTGTGTTTAAAAACAAGATCCATTTAATAACATATCTAGAAGGGATATTTAAAGAATATCACTCTGTCATTATACAAATTGATGAAACTAATGCTGAGGAGTCCCATAATGGGACAAAACGGCCGTCCAGTGCTTCCAGGTTTTCGATGGTGGTCTAGCTTCAATCGACCCATGATTTCAACTATGAGGAACTAATTTTATCTAATAGACGATATGAATCTTAAGGAAGTACCAATCAAATGGCTTAATTTAATGAAGCACCATATGGATATTTTCTTCATTTCGTAGTTTATTTAACTCATATCTAGCTTAAAAATGATATAAACTCTAGATGTCTAAACCTAGTTGATCTAATCAAACAGTTGGAATCTATTTCCTAACCCGTTGAACGGGTAGCAGACTTTTGCACGTATGGACGACAAACAAACTTGGGACAACAGTTGACTTCAAAAAAGATATGAATCTTAACCAACAAATAATTGACCTGCCTCTCTGCCAATAAGGATATCCAAAAATAATTGTTGATGAATTCTCGTCAAATGAATCTACTTGTCGGACTTTATGATTTACCGTTATGGTACTGATGTGCGGGCGAGAATGATAATGATCGGTTGTTTCGCTGAGTCAGACATTAAGATAGTTTGACAGATGTTATATGTGTCATATATATATTCCCCTATCCTTATTATGTATTGACTGTTCTTGTTGTTGGATTGTGTCGGATTTTGGTGTAGAAATATATTGACGTTCTAGTCAGGCTAATCTCGTGTTCTTGATCTGAGTTGTGTTGAAGTCCTGTAGAATAGACACTGGGAGGGAATCTAGTGTAGATATTCGTCTAAGGTAATATAACGTCCCACATATGTGTAAAACGTGAAAGGAATGTTATAACAAGAAACCCTAGCGTTGTAACAACTATCCTCCCGTTTATAACAGGTACCTTAGATATTTTAACTAGATTCCTCTTACTAGTCATGTTTTGAAAACGTTATCATCACAATCTCTAAGTTGAAATCCAATTTTCCATAGTTCTAAGTTCATCCAATCAATGATATATGACGGCGAAGTAATGTCTTATAAATTTCAGCCATATTTCAAGTGATATCGTTTTGGAAACAGTTGGCAGTGATTGAATCAAAATTCTCTCCAGTACTCTCTAAATCACAGTTGCTCACCAACTTCTAGATTAGTAAATTTAATTCAAAGCACATTAAGGTTTATTATTATTAGAATGTTCTAAATTCACATGGTGTTGTTTACTTGAATCTTCCCATTGTTATATAGGACTGCAATCGATCAGTCTCTTGTTAACATATGTGCATCCTGTGTAGCCTGCCTTGATATTACCTGAAGTCACAAGCTTTATAAGCAAAGATGTATAGTGGCTTTCAGTGGTGGATATCAGAACCCAATAGCTAAGGACGAAACGCGCATCCTGAATTCCACTTCTAGCCACTATCCATATTAGAATGTTGTGTTTGATTTTTCATGTGATGATGACTTTGTTTAATAGGAACAAAATATTATGGGAAACTAACATGAGCCAACATGATAGATATCAGTATTTCGTATTAATATGTGTGCTTCTACATCTTATGTATACAACTTGTAGGACCAATCAAATGTCACTGAGCCCTAATCAGATCATCTGGCAGTTAGGTCACTGAATATCGAACAGTTCATCGATTTCCATCAAGGCCAAGGACAACCAACGCGCATCAGTTAATCGTCTACCATGAACTGGGCCATGCGGTCGTGGTCTCATTATCTTCTCTGTACTTGTTCTTACTAATATATTTCCATTATAATGTCCTTTGTGTTATATTGTCTTCAAAGCAACCATAGTATCATGATACGTCGAAGGTGTAATCCACGTTGGGTGCTAACCACGATGTGTGATTTCGAAGTTATCTTTTAGTCACATCATTCCCATCTAACTCAAGTAGGCCCCTAATCATTCGACATCTACGTTAGTGATCTACAACTTAGTACTATAACCAGTATTGAATATTACACTCAAAATAGTTTAAATAGTTTATTAAAATAAAAAGAGAATAGTTATCAATAATCTAACTAAATCAATCAATCAATCAACCAATTCTGTAAATATTATATTGACCTCTATTAGAAACTAGCGTGTAAAGTACAAGGTCATTCAATGAATTGTTTAAAACAACAAACATTTCATTCAATTGTTATTTAATAGATATACATTCAAATCAAGTATTATGTAATAGCGTCTAGATAAGATAATGATAGTACAAATACAAGGTACACACAAAGATATTGATGTAAATGATGTATACTCTATATCTTAAACGATGATTTCTTCATTATGTTACGATCAATAATGTGATCTTTATGGATATGTTTCCAAAAAAGATGTAGTGTTTGTTTTGTTTTAACTTGTAATTTTAAAGTTTAGTGATTATGCTCTGGCGCGAGACTGGTAAGTCTTGGGTTCGAATCTAGCGAGGTGAGATCGTGGATGCGCATTGTTGAGGATTCCCACAATAGGACAAAACGGCCATCCAGTGCTTCCAGGTTTTTCATGGTGGTCTAGCTTCAATTGGCTCATGATCTCAAATATATAAAATTAATAAAATCTCCAAAAATCCCTCTTATGATTATGAAATAATTACAATCAATCATATTTCTGTAATAATGATGAGTAGTTGTTTTGATTATGAACATTTTCATGAATATTGTGTATCTTATTAAACCATTATAGTCAACTCTTACTTTATTTATTTAAACACATAAACATTGGTACAAAGGAGCACCAGATATATATGCGCCACAAAAATCTAATTTGATTTGTGTGAGGGCTGTGATACTGCCCAGGTGCCCAAACCGAAACAGGTGGTTTTCTTAGGGAGCCACACCCGGAGACTTTGACCTAAAGGTGTGATCCTCAAGGCAGTGGAGCAGCGTAAGGAGATGCAGTCCCATGGTAGCCGGTGACCAACAATTGATTCATACGCCATTTGTCCCCTAAGCAGGATACTGGAGCTAGTCCATGTGCACCATTGGTTTGGAATCAGGGTTTTCCATCTCCACTTGATGAACATTCCGTGTCCACCAATCCGGTTAAAGCGCCGGAAATTCTTTCGTCGTCCTTTCAATTTCGTAACCAACACTGATGCCGCGAGAAGACAGTGAGTCGGACTACCCTGGTAGAGGCTGTATACGTGTGGCCATATGAGAGTATTTCGAAAGGGATAGCTGACTCTCCCCACTCTCGGCCGTACCACGGCATTTGGGGGCATAGTTAACTAATACTAATTATTTAATCATGTGTTGATTTTGATGATAAGATGGTTAATTAAAATAAAGAGTATTCAGTGAAAGAAAGTTTTCTCCCCTCGATAAAATCATATGCATAGTTTTGTGGTAAATGGATATCTATGGAACGATAAAAAAGATCACAGTATAAATGTGATATGGATAAACTTCCACTTTGGGTCACATCAATATGCATCTATAAATTTACTTGCTCATTTGGGGTAGGTTAGATTTGCCTCATAAAGAGATTACTTTCCAAACGCATCTCAGAACACTATCCGGTATGGCTTTTAAAAGGAGAATTCAAAACAATTACTAGTTCAATGTAGAAACGTTTAATTAACTATGGACATATCTCTCCAAAGGAGTCATCTTTTAAAATGATCTAAATAGTCGACGAACTGGATCGAATGGAGGTTGAATCAAAGCCTTATGCACTGCTGAAGAAATTGGCAACCATCAACTCAAGCCTGGATTTCGCGTACATAAGCGATGCGTCCAACTTCTCATCTTTCCTTGGCCCTAATTCCCTTTTGTAGTATGTTTTAGGTATTATTATTATCATTATTACCACCTTTAAACAAGTTTTCTTGGTTGTTATTCGGTTTTTATTATTATGACCCTTATGTTTTGCGTTTTTTCTTCATACCTGTCAATTGGACAGTTATCTGGCCTCCAAACTATTTTCATTTTTATATTCCTTCCTTACCCCTTGATTATTGCGCAACCTCATTTGATAATAATGGTCTGGAATCAATTCATAATGCAATCTTTTCTATCCTCCTATAGACATATATTTTTCATGTAACTATACGAATATACGGCTTAATAAATGATTTCCTCTAGAACAGAAAACTTTCTTCGCTGAAGAAAATGGTTGTTAAAAAAGCGATATCGTTAGTAAGTTCTCAAAGCATATTCCAATTGTCATATCATTTGGTGTACTCAATGACTTATAATGAATTAGAGGTTAAGTACTTGCGCGCAAAACGGACAGGTGCTGGGTTCAAATCTCGCGAGGCGGGATCGTGGATGCACACTGCCGAGGAGTCCCACAATAGAACGAAATGGCCATCCAGTGCTTCCAGGTTTTTCATGGTGGTCTAGCTTCAATTGATTCATGATCTCAACCATTGAAATTACTACAATATCCACAAAAACCCTTTCTGAATAAAATGAATTGAACAAATACGTCAAGAACTGCTTATCTCTGCTATAATCAATAAAAGAAAACCCCATGAAATATTGTTCAAAATGTGACTTTTCAATTACAATAATGTAAATAACATGTAAGAATGGATCGTTTCAGACGTTCATATGATCAAATCAAATAAATAGCCCGCTAGGTTCACCAAGTCAACCTACAGCTGTCCCGAAACTAATCTCTATTCTTATTCAAACAAAAATTCAAAGCTAGAGTATAAAATTTACAACTGTACAACATTAAAAATGCAAACAACTATGCTCATAAATTGATAAATAAATAAATAACTCATAGTTGCTATGAATAACCTTTATAATATACTGAAATGTATTCCCATTATGGGTATATTTGGTTCGACTATTTCATCAAATAACTGAATACAACCACATACACACACACACATACAAATACACCGAATTCAAGCATGTTTATATATTTCATCTTCAAATGATTGTTTATTTACCCCTATTCTTTTTCTTCTTCTTCTTCATCTCCTCGTAAAACCTGAAGTGGATAACACGAAGAACAATGGTCATGATAATAATAATAAGGAAAATAATGTGTTAGCCTTTCACAATTATGAACACAACATAGTGTAATGTGAACAAACAACAAATCTCTATGATTCAGTTGGATAAATGTTATTTTAATTGAAAAAAATTTTCAACTATCTACAATTTACTGTAAAGATGGATAGTGGCTAGCAGTGGAATCCAGTTTGACGCGCGTTTCGTCCTATTTGAGACTCTTCAGCTGAAAGTACCTGCATCTCAGAGTTGATGTTCGCTCTGGGACTCAAACCCACTACCGTTCGCTTTAAACGCCATCGCGTTGTCCAGTCAGCTACTGAGTCCTGATAGCCACTTGCTTGTTCAATAGGGTGAGGTTTTAAATTCACTTAGTATTGTTATGTTGTGAATTCGAATCCATTCAGAAGTGTAGATGATTGAAGTTGATAGTGCTTAATGGCATTATGAAATTTAGAATTCACCAATCGAATAAACTGAATGTAAGTCTTATGAGATGACTGATGTTTAATGAGAGAAACACTGAAAATTACACAGTTATAAACGATTTGTTCACTCCCCAGCTTGTTTGCATATGAGAATATTTGTGTGTAATGAGTGAAATCTAAAATACCTATGAGTGATTGTCTATTCTGAAATGTTATTCATTCACATTCAAATGAATTTAATTACATCATGTTGTGGTATTATACTGCAAAATGTTGGTGAATGGAATCACAGTTGATAGTTGCAACGTACATAGTATTCAAAGATCAACTACAGTTGTGTAATTGTACATTCTATGCCAACAACATTTGAATTGAATTGGGGAATGTCAAGCAGAGTGAACTGATGTCAATAGTTCAATTCAGTGGACTGAGGGTAATAATGTAGAGTGTGATTAGTTTTACACAATGATATTTGAGTTTATCAGTTCAACATCAAATTGAAGGTAAGTTTTATCAGATGTCTGTTATTGACAGAAATACTGGTTTCAAATCAAATGGAGATATACTTCCAATACGTAACATTTTGAAACTCAATAATGGAATATCCACGTTTAGTAATGATGAGATATTCGTGTATCTCCAGTTAGTCAAGTGTTCTCGTTTCCTATTAATTCACATTTGACTGAGTCATGTTGTAGTTGATAAGCAAGTGCAATGTTGAAATGAATAAATACAATAATAGAATAGTCATAGACAATATTTCACATATCCAAACTCATATTCTGTTATGTTGATTACAAAGGACAACCATTAAATCGTATAGGGAAAATTTGAATCGACAACTGAATCTCTGTGCTAATGTGGTATGGCAACTCGAACTGACGTACGTACGTACGAAGTTCCACGTTGTGACTGACTGACTATTCACATGTCCGATCTCATATTTCGTTATGTTGATTTCGAAAGATAATCACTAAATCGTATAAAGAAAATACAAGTAGAAAATTGTGTTCGACAGAAACAAGATGGAGCATTTCAATTGCAGTCTAGATGGTTATTGATCTGAGTACTTAAACATGTGATTGATTTTCCTCACTTCTTCAAATTCATTTCATCATCAGTTGCCATCACGAAAGTAATTGATTCATATTCATTCGTTTGATTCTGTAGAAGCAAGTTAAATATCTTGAAATTGTATTCAAGTGACTACATTTTGATTTTCAGTAGTTTAAACTGATAGGGATGTTTTGTAAGAAGTACTACATCATCACTATGATATATTAAATACGGTATTCTGACTCAGAAACGGAATAACGACAACAGTCAGTGAACGAACTCTTGTGTGCTTTTTTTGCAATCAACTTCTTTTACTATGAAACAGTATAAAGTAACCGTCAGTTGGCAACGATATTTCGATGATTAGCCAAGTGGATAACAAGATGGCGTTTGAAACGAATGGCACTGGGTTCGAGTCCCGAAGTGAACATCAACTCTGAAATTCAAGTACATCCAGCTGACGAGTCACAAGTAGGACGAAACACGAATCCTGGATTCTCATCCATCTTTGCTCATAAAGCTTTTGACTTAAGTCAATATCGAGGCAATCCTTGCAGGAAGCACATTTGCCAACAGAAGACTGATCAATTGCAGTCCTATGTAACGATGGAAAGTTACAAGCAAACAATACCATGTAGATCTAGAAGTATAGTATAATTGATGTGATTTCATAACGTATAAACGTTAGTTATCAGTACCCTTCTACATACAAATATTTTTTAAGATTTCATCGTAAACATGATTGCTTATGTTATATTAAATTGATGAGATGGTCACACAGACTCCAACCTTACAGCAGCATTAAAACATTCAGTATTTAGGGCAGCAATTTCAAATCTGAGTATGTTTAAAGATGTTTGTCAATAATATTCAAGACAGTGGCTTGAACTAGAACATAACATTAGTGGTGATAATTGATAGAGGATTTATATATATTGAAAGTAATTAGTCCCTTTGATGAATTTCGATAGTGTAATATATAAAGACGAAAATTATCAGAACTATGTTATGATAGATTAGCGCAATGCATTTCGAACAATCCGATCACACATATACTTGCTAAAAACATTTATATGTGAAAAATAAAAGGTGAACTAGTCTAGAAATGGAAGGTAAAAGGAAACAAAGATAATAAAGTTATGTGAAATGGACGTGAAATTCACCACACTGGATTACTAACTTACTAACTTACGCCTTTTACCCCCAATGGAGCATAGGCCACCGACTAGCATTCCCAAACCCACTCTATCCTCGACCTTCCTTTCTAGTTCTATCAAATTCTTGTTCATTCTTCTCATGTCTGTCTCCATTTCTCGACGTAATGTGTTCTTTGGTCCTCCTCTTCTCCTTTAGCCTTGAGGATTCCATGTGAGGACTTGTCTTGTGGCTCAGTTGGGTGATTTCCTCAAGGTGTGCCCAATCCACTTCCAGCACTTCTTCCTCATTTCTCCCTCCACTGGAATCTGTTTTGTTGTCTCCCACAGTAAGTTGTTGCTAATAATGTCTGGCCATCTGATCCGAAGTATTTTGCGTAGATAACTGTAAATAAAACCTGTATCTTCTGAATGATAACTATCGTAGTTCTCCACATCTCCGCCCCATACAGTAGAACTGTCTTGATATTTGTATTGAAAATTCTGATCTTGGTGTTGGTTGTAGCTCCTCCGGGGGCTACTGCCGGTCCCAAGCCCGGATAAAGGAGGATGGTTTGGCCGGGGGTTAGTGATCCCATCTGATGGCAAACCAACTTGCTAAAAAACGCTTACCACTCTGGATCATAAACTAATATTACCAGGGTAGTTCTAAGTTGTCGATCAAGATCGGTGATAATCTTCGTCTTCTTATTACACTATCAAAATGATCTTATTATATGTTATGTCATCTAAGTGAATTTTTGATTCTTCGTAAAAACGTCGAGTTGAACAAAATTCAAATACATCAAATATTTATGCTTTGAACTATAATGTCTATGCTGATTGATTGATGAGTTTATTTCATGAAGCGGTTTTATGGAGATTTTAGTAACTTAATAATTGAATTTATGAATCAATTGAAGCTGGACCACCATAAAAAGCCTGGAAGCACTGGACGGCCGTTTCGTCCTAGTATGGTACTCCTCAGCAGTGCGCACGCACGATCCTGTACGTGGGATTCAAACCCAAGACCTATCGGTCTCGCGCTCGAACGCTCAGCCTCCAAGCCACCGAAGTCGGTGTTTCAAGATGGTGACACTAATTGAATTATCGTCTCTGAGCCAGAACACACGATGCCGAACCTCTGCATTACTAACATGGTGTTGCCACTGGATGTCAGCAATCCTTCGGAGACAACGATGATCGAACACGGAGAGTCGTCTAACGTCCTCAACTTGGAGAGGCCAGGTTTCACAAGCATAGAGCAAAAGTGCTCTCACCGACGCGTTGTAGATCCGACCTGTTACGGCCAGACTAACATCACGAAGGCGCCAAAGGTGGCCCAGATTGGCATAAGCCGCTCTGGCTTTCATTATACGTGCATCGATCTCATCACTCACGCCACCACCAGCACTTATGTAGCTACCTAGATACACGAACTTCTCAACTACTTCAATCTGCTCACCATCCAGGGTCTAACTTCAAAACAACCCACAATTTTAATCACTGATTCAATGTTTGGAGTTAAATTTCTCCCTAATTAAAATAACTCATTATACCACTGAATAAAAATAATAAAGAGAATTCGGTAAAAGAAAGTATTCTCTTCCTAACAAAATCATTCAGATAGTTGAAATCATGAGTCAACTGAAGCTAGACCACCTTGGAAAACCTGGAAGTACTGGACGGCCGTTTCGTCTTATTGTGGGACATTAACACCATTGGATTCCGGCTCAGTGGTTTATCGGTTGTGTGTTCCGGCGAGGTGGGATCGTGGATGCGCACTACTGAGGAGTCCCACAATGGGAGCAAACGGCTATCCAGTGCTTCCAGGTTTTCCATGGTGTTCTAGCTTCAATTAACTCATGATTTCAACTATGCAAATACTGAAATCTTCACAAAACCCCTTCTGATCGAAATCATTTACATTAGTATCTATAGTTATGTAGTAAATAGATATCTAATAAAAGGATAGAAAAGATTTCACCTTAAATTGATTCAAGTCTCCAATTACCAACGGAGATTACATCATAATCAAGGAAATTACAGAACAATCAAAAGATGAAATTAATTGATGTGTCAGAATTATAAAAGTTGATTGTCCAATTGACAGGTATAAAGAAAAAGACGTAGAACATAAAGGTCATAATCATCATAATAATAACTGATTATGCTTTAATAACCCACTACATACTACAGAAAGAAACTGGGACCCAAAAAAGGGGATGAGAGATTGGAAGTTCATCAACACAAGTTCGAACTCTGTATTCCAAAACGATATATATCCAATCTCTCATCTTTCCTTGGCCTTGATTCTTTTCTGTAGTATATTTTGATCCTGTTTTCTTTTTGTTTTGTTTTAAATTAGTGATTTGTAATATTAAACCATAATCAGTTATCATTATGATAATTATGACCTTTATGTTTCACGTTTCCTCATATCTGTCATTTGGACAATTGACTTTCATAGTTTTGACACAACAATTAATTTCATCCTTTTATCGTTTTTGAATACTTCGAACATTTTCTTCATTGAATCCGCTTTATTGTTTTTAAAAAGTAGGAAAACTTCCATCGAGTGGAGGAAGAAATCAAGAAGAAGCGTTGGAAGTGAATAGGAAACACATTGAGGAAAGTACCCAACTGCGTCACAAGGCAAGACCTCAGATGGAATCCCGAAGGCCAAAAGAAAAGAGGAAGACCAAAGAACATATTACGCCGAGAAATGGAGAGAGACATGATAGGAATGAACAAAATTTGGATAGAACTAGAAAGGAAGGTCAAGGGCAGAGTGGGTTTGAGAATGCATGTTGGCGGCCTATACTCCATTGGGAATAACAGGCGTAAGTAAGTTGGTAAGTAAGAAGACGTGGCTTACGCTTAATCAAGAAACGTAAGAAATTTAATTTCCTACTTATTTGAATTGTACAATTATATGATTACTTCAATGGATAGATTTGTAGTGTCCTATTTGTAATGTAGCCTATGTTAAGCACACATAGGCTATTTTAACTTCTCCACAGACCAGTTTATTCATTCTTCTTATGAAGCGACATTTCGACCTTGTTAATTATTCGTTTTTCAACCTTGACTGTTTTTATATGAGCATATGTATGTGCACTTCTTATCCTACTCATCACATATCTGTAGCTTACTTTGAGTCTGATTGTAAATATCGATTCACACTTCATTAAACCTATTTGGCTAACATGCCTTCTCTACTGCGCTCTATTTCGCTTCTCTCTCTTCTTTTCGCTTCTTCGATTGTTTGTCTGGAATAAGGATTGTATAAGATAAACTTATTCGTCATTCATTCTCGTATTCACAATCGATTGATCACTGGGTGGTGATCAGTGCCATATGTGTCAAGTTCGTTTTTAGTGCAGATCGAATGCTATCGACCAACTTGCAATGTGATCACTAGTCTAGGTGACTTAACACTGCGTGCACTATGTAACAAACTAATTTAAACAATTGAGTGATCGGTAAATTTCATTCAGAGATTCGTCTGTCTTATTATTATAATAAATGGCTATACTCAATATCACTTTTGTTTTGCATAATGTGGAATTCTCAGCACACGGGTTTACAAAAAAAGGTGCAAGAAACTGATAACTGAATTACATAAGTTAAGTAAATAAACTACCTGGAATTAAGTGGAATCATTTTTTTAAACATGATTTGAACTTTTTACTTACTTACACCAGTTACCACTCGTGAATGAGCATAGGCTAACCACTAGCATTTTCCATACAACTCTGGCTTAGACAATCCTTTACAGTTGTTTCGAGTTCCTATTTATTCTTTTCACTTCTGCTTCCAAGTATAGGCCGCCCACAAGTATTTTTGATCGAACTCAATCCTCGGCAATCTTTTCCAGTAGTTTCTAGTTCTCATTCATCATTTTTATTTCTGACTTCAATTTTCGACACAATGTGTTCTTTGGTCTTCCACGTCTCCGTTTCTATTCATAATTCCAAGTTAACGCTTGTCTTGTGACGCGGATTGATTAGTTCCTCATTGTATGTCCTATCCACTCCCAATATCTTTTCCTAATTACCTATTCAGACTGATGTTGATTTATTCTATCCTACAGTAGGTTATTGCTGATGGTATCTGGTCAACGGACATTGAATATTTTGTGTAGACAACTATTGATAAATACTTGTACATTTCTGATTATGGTTGTAGTAGTTCTTGATGTTTCAGCTCCGTACAATCGAACTAACTGTCTTGACATTCTTACTGATGATACTGACTTTGATATTGGTTGATGGACAGTTGTATTGAGTCACATACGCTTCTTCAATTCTAAGAATGAGGCCCTTGCTTTGCCAATCCTCTCTTGAACAGTTTGACCTTTGTGATCTGTTTTTATAAGTTTATTAATTCACGAAATATACAGTCTTTCGAGTTTTTCCAACGAATAATTCAACTCAACTCCTTAAACGTTTCCAAAAATCATCAATATAACCCGACCACTACAACAAACCAATCTTATGACCAACTAGACATATCTTTTGTGTTTCTTCTTTTGTTCCCGAAATATAAAACGGTCACGAGGAGTAGGATCTTAAATATCATGGATTCGATAAAACGTGAAACAATTTGACAGCTTAAAACACACTGATTTCTATGGATTTATAAGCATAATTTAAACAATAATGACCCTATTGCACAAGCAAATGGCTATCAGGACTCAGTAGCTACGTGGATAACACAATGGCGTTTGAAGCAAACAGTACTGGGTTCGAGTCCCAGAGTGAACATCAACTCTGAGATGCAGGTACAGGGACGAAACGAGCATCCTGGATTCCACAGCTAACCACTATCCATATTTGCTTATGTATTACTACACACTAAGAGAATTCTGAAAATAATAATATTGATATACCATAAATCTTTTAAGATCAGTTTTTTATAACTTTCGCTTATGCATGTTATGAACAAAGTCATCAGTGTGCGTTCAAATTTCTACTGACTATAAGAGCTAATGAAATAATAGTGTAATAACAATTTTACCTTTAAACAATCCAACATTCATCTTTCATACTACTAGTTACTTGGCGGAAATTACTGAAAACAGATAGTATAGGAACATTTGCTATTCATTTTGTTTTAATGTTTTGAACATTTACACTAATTTGTCTATTTGTTTGTGTTGCTTATAGTTTACTGACATTTTAAAAATTTGCAGATTGTTTTGACAAAAAAAATACACATTCACTTGAAACATGTTTTTATAGTGAACAGGATAAAAGTTATGGAGAACAGCTGACAGACGCACTACAAGTAAGCAATGGAATCATAAAAGAATGCTTACTCTCCCCCTTTTACCCTTTCTTCTGGTGGTTGATTGGATTTTGAAGGCTTCCATAAGTGAGGGGAAGCACAAAATACGATGAGCTGGTTGGATGCAACTAGACGATTTGGACTCCGCATATCATCTAGCTCTTCTATCACATAAACACAAACAAATACAGGTCAAGACAGTCAGTGAACGAACAGTCTGTGAATTAGTAGATCTCAAAAAACACTAGAGAAAATGCAAGATCTTCAAATACAACGCGGAGAAACCCTGGAAAAGGTGGAAAATTTCATATATCTAGGGAGCATCATCGATGAATGAGGAGAATTACCAAAATAAGAGCCTCATTTCTACAACTGAAGAGCGTATGGTACTCTATACAACTGTCTGTCAACCAATATCAAAGTCAGTATCATCAGTAAGAATGTAAAGATAGTTAGTTCTGTTGTACGGAGCTGAAACTTCAAGAACTACCACAAATATCATCAAAATTGTACATGTATTTATCAATAGTTGTCTACACAAAATATTCGATGTCCGTTGACCAGATACCATAAGCGATAACCTACTGTGTGAGAGAACAAACCAACTTCCATCTGAAGAGATAATTAGGAAAAAATGTTAGAATTGGATAGGATATACAGTGAGGAAATCTTCAATATACATCACAAGACAGATGCCAACTTGGACTTCTGAATAGAAACGGAGAAGAAGAAGACCAAAGAACATACGGTGTAGGGAATTGAAATCAGAAATGAAAATGATGAATGGTAACTGGAAACAACTGTAAAAAATATTGCCCAAGACTTAGTACGATGAAGAATACTTGTCGGCGGCTTATACTTCTCCACGAGTGGTGACAGGCGTAAGTAAATATGTATTATACTGTAGTCGGAAAAAAAATATTCTGTTCTGTTGTAAATGAATGCATCAACTCAAACAAGACAATGAAGTAGATTAACCGTCTTTATAATATGTACTTGTTTCATCCTATTTTTAGTACTGATCATCAAGATATTTTGTTATAATGTACTGCGATTTGAGCATCTAGGTAGTATCCTAACCCTTACACACATCAAAGGATGAACTACGACACATAAATACATGTGGTGCCTCTCCTTGTACTAATGTTGTTGTGTTCCAATAAGAATATGTATGTATATGTTGTATCTCGAACTTAGATTTCTTAGTCTATAGCACGATACTTGAGCACTCAAACGCTAGAACCCTCCCAAGTCACAAATCAGAAGGCAGAACACAAGTAGAAGGAATGTTATTCCAAACAGTGTCGATTATGGTACAAAATTGTCAGGTACTTATAGTTTTTACTAGAAACAAAATCATCATTATAGTTATCCAATCGGCACACAGGGAGTTATCAGCATTGTCCAATAGGGAAGCTACATGTAGCAATTCTAGAATATTCTTCCAAAAGCTGATTGAATGTAATATGTCCAGCTCCTTCTTGGCTTCTTAGAGCTTCCTCGACTATACCTGTGGACCATCCTCACAGTATATATATATATATATATGTATATACTGTTCCTCACAAAGACCCATTCATATTACCATACATTCTATCAAATGACTATCAAACTTCACAAATTTTCTTGTAAAATATTTCAGTAAAATTTTTTTTCTTATTTTTCAAATATTAAAAAAATACAAAAATCTGAACTACACAAAAAAATTTTTGTAATTTACTCCGTCTGTTGATTGATCATCTAGGGTTACTATCCGTCTCAAGTTTTGGATAAAAGAGAAGGGTTGGGCATGAAAGATCGACAATTCCATTCCATGGTATAAACATATTCAGTTGGTGCATTCTTTTCTTTTCTCTTTTGTTGTTGTTGTCGCTGTTGAAATTCTCTTGACATTATCATTCTCTGATAAAATGTCTATAATGAAAAAGAAAAGAAAAAAGAGAAAAAAGAAAAAAAGGAAAGAGAAATGTATTTGGATGAAGTACACAGATATATGTGTATATATGATGATTGTGCCGGTTAACATTTATCTCTCTCAGCATGAAATTAAATAAAACCAAAACCTACTGACAAAACAAATGGGATATCTTAGTTATAAATTTTCTATCCAAATGGTAAATTACAATGGGTAAATGTGAATTTTTCTATTCAAGGTTTGTTTTCTTTTTTGTATATATATGGAATTATTATATTTAGTACTGTGTAGTAATATACTACTTATATGTCAGAAAGGGGTTTTTGTGGAGATTTTAGTATTTTTCATAGTTGAAAGGATGCGTCAATTGAAGTTAGACCATCATGTAAAACCTGGAAGTAGTGGAGGGCTGTTTCGTGTTATTGTGAGACTCTTCAACAGTGTGCATCCACGATCCCGACTCGTTAGAATCGAACCCAGGACCTATCAGTCTCGCGATAGAGCAATTAACCTCTAGACCACTGAGCCGGCATCCGATGTTGTTAATGTCTAGCTTCAACCAATCCACGCTGTATGAGCAACCATTCACCAATTGTCTTCAGTGAGTCCCTATCTTACAACAGACATGGTTTGATCTCCACTTGTCAGTGCTTCTCACTAGAACTCCAGGAATTATCTCAATTCACTCGTACTTTCAACTACTTATATGTGTTTATAATACATTGAAGAAAATGATGAGGAAGGTTTTTATTCTTAGTAAAGATTACAATGTTAGGTAATTAGTATTGCTATAACTACGTTTCATTACTGGAAATAGAAGCAGATATGAAAAGGATGAATAGAAACTGGAAAGAACTGGAAAGGAAGGCTCAGGAAAGAGTTGGATGGAGAATGCTGGTGAGCGGCCTATGCTCCTCAACGAGGGGTAACAGGTGTAAGTAAGTAAGTAAGTAACGTTTCATTACTAGTTGGCAATTATCGACAAGATGTATCTGTAATTTCGAGGAGAAATTGTATTATTTAAAGGATTGGAACTCTTTGATATGGTGAAGAAGATTTGTAGCTCAGATGGATGATTTTGATGGAGTTTTGTTTTTCTGATCTGGATAGTTTAGTCTTGGTTCGGTCGTGGAGCTTTCACGACGAAACCACGACCAAGCCATCCAGCTCAGAGAACTAAACTCCATCAAAATTAGAACTCTTGTTATACTGTTCCAATCTGAGATAGTTAGTTTATAATTTAATATACATAATGCCACTGATTGACATTATATGTTCCACAAATGTACGTGGCTTATTAGGGTTAACTAGTAAGTAAACTAGGTAGAGCAGGACATCTTAGCGATTATTACCAAATGCCTAATATAGAGTATGGTTTAGGTAATATCAAGTTACTTAGACTATTGACTGTATTGTAACCTCAGAATTTGACCAGTACTAAATGATCTAGATAAGAATATCATTGGTTACTATTCTATAAGTCGTCAGTGTAAATACTAAAGTTTATCATGTGCTGATATAAGCAATAATAAATTGTTATACAAATGTGATTTATTTGAAAGGTGATTTTTATTCATCAATAGAATGTCATAGAGGACTCTATTGTTTAAATTCATTTGGCATTGTTTGTTTGAATCTTCCCATTGATGTTTAGGACTGCAATTGATCAGTCTCTTATTGGCCATATGTGCATACCGTGCGTATTGTCTCAATCTAGCCTTAATTCATAAGCATGATAAGCAAAAATAGATGGTGGCTAACAATGGAATCCTGTTTGGGATGGCCTTTCAGGACTCAGTAGCTAAGTGGATGGTACGATAGGGTTTGAATCGAACGGTACGATGCTCGAGTCTCGGAGTGAACATCAACTCTAAGGTGCAGGTACATCCAGCTGACGAAACGCGCATCCTGGATTCTACTGTTAGCCACTATCCACTCTGCTTATAATCGCCATATTGTTTGTTTAAATTCATTTCATAAATTTTAATGATTCATTGAATGATTTGCTTAATATGATGTTGACTTCACTCATCTATTTGTTGTTTATGAGCATAGAGTGTCATACAAAATGAAAGTAAACTTTCATTTAAATTCATATTTATCTTGGCTTTATTTTATAATGATAAATGAATATTTAATGTTTCAGTTATGAATTAACTGACCATGACTGATTAACTATGTTTTGGGTCAAAAATAACAAAAAAACAGTGTGTATGTGTGTAAATTTGATTTCATCATTATTTTGTTTCAACTGTATTGCATAACATTTAAGTTTTCATTTATCTTATAGAGTTGAGATCATGAGTCAATTGAAGTCTGCTCAGTGGTCTATCGGTTAAGTGCTATGGCGCGAAACTGTTTGGTCCTGGGTTCGAATCTCGCGAGTCGGGATCGTGGATGCGCACTGGTGAGGAGTCCCACAATAGGTTGAAACGACCGTCCAGTGCTTCCAGGTTTTCCATGGTGGTCTAACTTCAAATGACTCATGATCTCAGCACTATAAAATTAATAAAATCCTCAAAAAACCCCTTCTGATAATTTTCATTTATCTATCTATTTGTAATTACATATTATTAATATAATCATAAATCATCCCACACAAAAACATACACAAAGCCACTTGGATTTCACCGGATCACACTACACAGAATCAAATCGACCATATCTGCATCAACAAAAAGTTCAGGAGGACGATGGAGGATGTGAGAACCAGAAGAGGAGCTGATATAGCATCTGATCATCATTTGCTGGTCGCTAAGATGAAACTAAAACTCAAGAAGCACTGGACAACGGCGCGGACAACATCACTAAAATTTAATACAGCCTTTCTTCGAGATGCTGACAAACTCAACAAATTCAACATAGCCCTCAGCAACAGGTTCCAGGCCTTCTATGATCTACTCAATGGAGAGGGAACTACCATGGAGAACAACTGGAAAGGTATCAAGGAGGTAATCGTTTCAACATGTCAAGAGGTTCTGGGCCAAAAGAAGCACCATCACAAGGAATGGATCACTGTTGGTACACTGGATAAAATTAAAGAAAGGAAGAACAAGAAGGCAGCAATCAATATCAGCCGAACCAGAGCGGGAAAAGCCAAGGCACAAGCCGAATACACAGAGGCAAACAAGCAAGTGAAGAGGAGCATCAGAACCGACAAACGTAAATATGTGGAAGATTTAGCGATGACAGCGGAAAAGGCTGCAAGAGAGGGAAACATAAGACAACTGTATGATACAACATAGAAACTTGCTGGAAATTACCGTAAACCAGAAAGACCAGTGAAAAGCAAGGAAGGCAAAGTAATCACCGACATTGAAGAACAACGAAACAGGTGGGTAGAACACTTCAAAGAACTCTTGAATCGACCAGCTCCACTGAACCCACCCAACATCGAAGCAGCACCCACGGACCTCCCAATCGATGTTGGCCCACCAACAATTGAAGAGATCAGCATGGCCATTAGACAAATCAAGAGCGGCAAAGCAGAGGGACCAGACAACATCCCGGCAGAGGCACTGAAAGCAAATGTATCGGCAACTGCCAAGATACTCCACATCCTCTTCAGTAAGATTTGGGATGAAGAACAAGTACCAATAGACTGGAAAAAAAGGACTTCTGATCAAGATACCAAAGAAAGGCGATCTCAGCAAGTGCGACAACTATAGGGGCATCACTCTTCTCTCAATACCAGGAAAAGTCTTCAACAGAGTATTGTTAAACAGGATGAAGGATTCCGTGGACGCCCAACTTCGAGATCAACAAGCTGGATTTCGTAAGGATAGATCGTGCACAGATCAAATCGCAACTCTACGTATCATTGTGGAACAATCAACCGAATGGAATTCATCACTGTACATCAACTTCATCGACTACGAGAAGGCATTTGATAGCGTGGACAGGACAACACTATGGAGGCTTCTTCGACACTACGGCGTGCCTGAGAAGATAGTCAATATCATACAGAACTCCTATGATGGACTAAACTGCCAAATCGTCCATGGAGGAAAACTCACCGACTCGTTTGAAGTAAAGACCGGTGTTAGGCAACGTTGCTTACTCTCACCCTTTATCTCTCACCTGGTGATCGACTGGATCATGAAGGCGTCGACATCTGGAGGAAAGCACGGGATACAGTGGACAGGCCAGATGCAGCTTGACGATTTAGACTTCGCGGATGATCTGGCTCTTCTATCACAAACGCAACAACAAATGCAGGAGAAAACGATCAGTGTAGCAGCAGCCTCAGCAGCAGTAGGTCTCAATATAAACAAAGAGAAAAGCAAGACTCTTCGATACAATACAATATGCACCAATCAAATTACACTTGACGGAGAAGCTTTGGAGAATGTGGAAACCTTTACATATCTGGGCAGCATCATTGATGAACACGGTGGATCAGATGCAGATGTGAGGGCGAGGATCGGCAAAGCAAGAGCAGCATACCTACAACTGAAAAACATCTGGAACTCAAAACAATGGTCAACCAACACCAAGATCAGAATTTTCAATACAAATGTCAAGACAGTTCTACTGTATGTGGCGGAGACGTGGAGAACTACGAAAGCCATTATCCAGAAGATACAAGTGTTTAATAACAGTTGTCTACGCAAGATACTTCGGATCAGATGGCCAGACACTATCAGCAACAAGTTACTGTGGGAGACAAAAAACCAGATTCCAATGGAGGAAGAAATCAGGAAGAAGTGCTGGAAGTGGATTGGGCACACCTTGAGGAAATCATACAACTGTGTCACAAGACAAGCCCTCACATGGAATCCTGAAGGTCAAAGGAGAAGAGGAATACGAAAGAACACATTACGCCGAGAAATGGAGACAGACATGAGAAGAATGAACAAGAACTGGATAGATCTAGAAAAGAAGGCCCAGGACAGAGTGAGTTGGAGAAAGCTGGTCGGTGGCCTATGCTCCATTGGGAGTAACAGGCGTAAGTAAGTAAGTAAGTAATCATAAATCATAAAGGGACGAAACTATAATACATGGACGAGCCAATCAGAGGCGTTTAGGGGATATCAAAGCCACGGCGCCAATTTCAGTACTTGATGCTCACGTACGATCGGTTCACAGAGGATTTTAGGGAAGACGTGGTAATTGAAAGGTTACAAGAAATCGAACTAATAAGAAGTTCTTTTATTTGTGATCGTTGTAATTAAATGACTTATGGACCTCGCGGAGACTACCACGATGGTGTTGTCTTTCGATGCAATAAATGTTGTAGGAAGAATTCTGCTAGAATAGGAACTTATGGAGCTATATGGATGAGTTCCTCTACGGTATGTATTACGATTTTGGAACCTCTGAACCTCTTTCTAACTTTGAAGTTTTTAAACGATGTAAAAGAAGTGTATCTATTTTAATTCTTCGGTTTTGTATAATATGTTTTTACTCTATACTAACTGTTTTCTGATTGGCTAATACTTCTTAATGTCACTTAGGATTCGTCCAAAGGTTGTCCATAAATTATACTGTCGCCGGAATTTTTATTTTCTTCACTGGAACTCATCAACTTGTAGTGATCTTAGTCATGAATACCACTTTTCATTATACATCACATTGCTATAAAGTCTGCTTCAGGATAACCAAATTCTGGAATTCTTAATATCCTCTATGAATAAATATTATCAATTATGAGACCATTATATTTCCGAACTAGATTATGTTATATTTTGGTGGCCTTCGTGTATCTGACTCCAGTTTGATCGTGTGATGATCGTATGAATGATTGTCATTGAAATAATCATGTCGGCTATCCTCTTATATAATAATCGACTTAACTTGCTTTAGTGAATAGCGGAATTGAACTAAGTCAAATGGGAGGAGGAAGTTTTGAATATTTTGTATAATTTTTGATCAGAACAGACAATCAGAGAGACAGAACGAAATGAAACGGATTGAAGAAAACATGCTGGCTAAGTTGATTTAACCAAGAGTGAATCGATATTTACAATCAGGCCAATAATAAGCTAGACATATGATGAACAGGATAAGAAGTGCACATACATACACTTATATAAAAAAACCGTCCAAATGGATAAACGAATAATTAACAAGGTCAAAATGTAGTTTCATAAGAAGAATGGAGAAATTGTTCTATCCAGAAGTTAAAATAGCCTATGTGGGCTTAATATAGGGCCAGTCATTACATGATGTTTGTTAGTTTGATAGAAATTGACTTTGAAGCCCTCTCCCCCCCCAAATTGTTACTTACGTTATATTCAATTACATATACACCTGTAACCAGGATATAATAATCGAATCATTACATATCGACGACATTTTAATAATCCAGTAGTAAATTTATGCTTAAATGAATGATTATGAAAGAGAACTATTAACCAATACAAAAAAATCTGTCGAAGTTTATGATAACATAATAAGAACTGTAGATGTTCGGCTACTGAGTTAACATTCAGACATCTAATTAAAACAATTCAGAAAAGAATTATTTTTTTTCAATTCTATGTAGTTGAAATCATGAGTCAATTGAAGCTAGACCACCATCGAAAACCTGGAAGAACTGGATGGCTTTTTCGTCCTATTGTGGGACTCCTCAACAGTGCGCATCCACGACCCCGCACGCGAGCGAGATTCGAACACAGGACCTATCAGTCTCGCGCGAGAGCACGTTACCTCTAGACCACTGAGCCGGCATCAAACGGTGTTAATGTCTAACTTCAACCAATCCACGAAATAGAGCAAACATTCAGCAATATCTTCAGTGAGTTGATATCTCTCAACAGACCTGGTTGAACTCCACTGGGTACTGCTTCACACTAGAACTCCAGGAAATACCTCATGAAGCTAGTCATTAAAGTTTAAACAAACTTACTGTATTATTTGCATATTTCATATTACACTCACTTTGTCATAACACTTCATTATGATTAGGATGATTGTCGGTGAGTTACTGTACAACTGCACAACTTCACATAATGAATATGATCATAGCATTTCATTATAAGTTTGATGAATGTATTGATTATGAATACATAAAATTCAACGAAATGGATCATTACCAATAAGACAATGTCATAAATTGATTAAAATTTTTGTTATGGTGTATACTACTTATATCTGTTGACATAAGTAGTATGTAACACTAATCGGAAGTGAAAAACCTGACAACAGAAGTTCAAGAAGATCGAGTTAAAAGGAAATAGATTGGAAAATAGAAAAGAATTATGAACTAGAAGATTCATACAGAATATTAAGGACAAATGATAAAAGATTTGCAAATGAAGTACTTAGTGTATGGTTCTCACATTTGTTATGACTTTATAAAAATAGAACCATATCCGATTCGTTATGATTTTATGTCCGGCTTTTATCACGTGATTTATTAACCAATCAAAATACGACTTATCTAATCTTAGCACTGTGCCAAACAGATGAGGTTCGACCGGTATGAGCAGCTTAGCGTCCTTATTGGTCCTCTATCCGTCTAGCCCTTCCACTTGAGTCCAGAACACCAATTACAGCTTCTGCTATGTGAATCATTTATTTCAACCATACTCGGTTTATATACGAGACAGACAGACTGTATCGCACCATAAAGTAGAAAATAATATTTGTACCTGATCAAGCCAAATGTGGCTGTGGACGTGGGATACAGTAATCAACAAACTGAATACAATTTGGGAACAGTAAATCATATAATAATAATCCATAGGTCAAAATGAAGCTTACAATGAGATGAATGTAGATATGCAAAATCTGGTTACTCAAAAGTTATACAATAAGAATATATGTAGAATAATCGTCCATTAATAGGTCCTGGAAGTTGCCCGTACTTATGTCTTCACTAGAATATAACAACATTTTACCAAGATATTCGGTAATTTGGTATTAAAAATGCAATTAGTTGCCATCATCTGTGTTCTTGTTCATTACCTTATCCAATAAATATTTACTATGAATGATATATAATACATACATAGTTTCATACATACTGTGGTGTGGGTTACTTATATCCACATAAGTAGTATATAGTGATGGTTAGGCATAGAATGTATTTCGGCAGAAGATTGATAAGGAAAGAACAGGAAAGAACCACAATCGGTATGAAAATGCATAAACAATGAAATTAGAGATAATGAACTGATATTTACAGAAGGAACAATTAAGATTGATACCATTGATTGATAGTTTGCAAATTAACTGTTTACTGTATGGTAAGCAAAGATGGATAGTGGCTAGTAGTTGAATCAATGACAAGCGTTTCGTCCTATTTGGGACTAGTCAGCTGGTTGTACCTGCATCTCAGAGTTGACGTTCATTCTGGGACTCGAGCCCAGTGCCTTTCGCTTCAAATGCCATCGCGTTATCCACTCAAACAATACTATGCAATTCATTTTTGTTTACATATCCAAACAAACAATACTATGTAGTTCATCTTTGTTTACATAGCTCTCATGATTTAATTAATGATTCTCATTAAGAAACAATAAAATCTATCTCCCCCTCTCCCCCCATTAAAATGAATAGTGTTTCGTTCTTTTTTTAAATTTTTTTTTCCAAAATCTTCATTAAAATAATTCAATAATGTTTCCAAATAATACAAAGATTATAATGAGAAAATAAAAATTTAGTAGTAGAAGGAGGGGGGTTTGTGGATATTATATAGTCATTTTAAGAGTTGAGTTCATGAATCAATTGAGGAGTCTCACAATAAGACGAAACGGCCGTCCAGGTTTTCTCTGGTGGTCTAGCTTCAATTGACTCATGATTTCGACTCTGAAAATATTATTATTACTTTTTTTGTGTTTTTCTAATTAAATTATATTTTAATAGTTGAGATCATGAGTCAATTGAAGCTAGACCACCAGATAAAACCTGGACGGCCGTTTCGTCCTATTTTAGGACTCCTCAGCAGTGTGCATCCACGATCCCGCACTCGCAAGATTCGAAACCAGGACCTACCAGTCTCGCGCCACAGCAATTAACCGATAGACCACTGAGCCGGCATCTGATGGTGGTAATGTCTAACTGCAACCAATCCATGACATTTGAGCAACCGTTCACGAGACTGGTAGGTCTTGGGTTCGAATCTCGTGAGGCAGGATGCTGGATGCGCGCTGCTGGGGAGTCCCATAATAGGATGAAATGGCCATCCAGTGCTTCCATGTTTTCTATGGATGTCTAGCTTCAATTGATTCATGATTTCAACTATGAAAATACTGAAATCTACACAAAACCACTTCTGATAATAATAATAATAATATAATTAAAACAAATTGCTATGGTAACATAAAAATTTTCATGTAAATTTTATCGAACAGTTTTATAGTATATGGGGTGGTGATTTGCTATAAGACATTAAAGAAGAAGAATGTATTTGTAGTAAATCTAACGTTTCACGTCCACATTTTTAGTCTTTCAAAGAAATGTGATGAAACATGAAAATTATCGAATATATAAATAGGTACATGATTTTACAAGGTTAACCATGTTGAAAGTAGGTGTTGATTGGTATAAGTAATTAAAAACATGAAGTTCAGCGAAAATGGATCTCTTTTCAGTGGTTCTAGAGGTTAAGCACTCGCGCGCGAGACTGATAGGTCGCTGGTTCGAATCCCGTGAAGCGGGATCGTGACAATCTCACGGATTTACAATAATCAAAAGAACCTTCAAAACAAAGAAGGAGAGGATCACAATGAATGTTATCCAATGTTATGCACCCACCGACGAAAGCAACGACGACGATTAAGATCAGTTCTATTCGAATCTTCAATCATAGCCAAGTGCTCAAAAAAGGACCTCACCATCCTGATGGGAGATCTAAACGCCAAAGTCGGACTTGACAACACAGGATATGAAGATATAATTGGACGGCATAGACTGGGAGAGAAAACTGAAAATGGGGAGAGATTCGCAAACCTCTGTGCACTCCACAAATTGGTTATAGGCAGCACAATATTCCCACACAAGCGCATACACAAAGCTACATGGATCTCACCGGACCACACCACAGAGAACTAGATAGATCATGTTTGCGTCAGTAAAATGTTCATAATGCTGAAGGAAAACGTGAGAACCAGGAGACAATCCAAAATAACTTCAGATCACCACTAGCTGGTTGTGGCCAAGATGAAACTGGAGCTAAAGAAACACCGAACAACTGGGGGAACAGCATCACAAAGGTTCGATACAGCCTTCCTTCAAGATACTAACAAACTAAACGAATTCAAGATAACTCTGAACAACAGGTTCCAACCATTAAAGGATCTACTGAAAGAAAAAGAAACCACTATGATGGAGGACTGGAAAGGGATCAAAGAAGTACTAACTTCAACGAATCAGGAGGTTCAGGGTTGCAAGAAGCATCATCATAAGGAATGGATCTCTATGGGAACCCTGGACAAGATTGAGGAAAGGAAGAACAAGAAATTAGCAATTAACAACAGCCTGACACGAGCAGAGAAGACACAAGTCAAGACACAAGATGAATATACAGAAGCAAACATACAAGTGAACAAGAGCATTAAAGCCGACAAGCAGAAATACATGGGAGAACTAGCATTGACAGTAGAAAAAGCTATAAGAGAAGAATATATTAAACAACTATATGGTACAACCAAGAAACTCGCAGGAAGATATAGGAAACCTGAGAGACCTGTCAAGGACAAAGAAGGAAAGACAATCACAGAGATTCAAGAACAGAAGAACAGATAGGCAGAATACTTCTAGGAACTGCTGAATAGACCAGCTCCATTGAATCCACCGGACATCGAAGCAGCACACACAAACCTTCTTATATCTGTCACTAATCCACCAACGATCAAAGAAATCAAGATGACCAGTGATGACACAGTGATCTAAATGTACTACGTTGGTTAAATGATCTGAAGAATTCTCAATCATCTATTCCATAACTAATCTTTTCGTTGTTTTTTTTATTACTCTAGTTCATAAACATTATTCATTCATATCAATAATATGATTCATAAAGAAACAGTAAATGAATTGGTTGGATAGTATTAATGATTGTCTAAAAGATGTGCATATTTTAACTTGACTATTCTGGTCTTATTTTTCTTAGTTCGAAAAAAATTTGCTTCACCTTTTTCACTCTTAATTTTCTTCCTCCTCCTTATCTACTTCACATTGTATGTTATACATGTAATTCATCAATATCATATATACTTAGCGTTAAATATTTGTTACCATGGTAAACGTTCTTCATGGAACACACACACACACATGCACAAATAAGACAGTATGATTGAAATTGATCTTTATGTGTAATTTACAAACTAATATACATATACAGATATATCTATTGAGGTTTAAATTTTAATTCCCGCCCTTTATGGAAAGTTTTAAAAAATAAAAAAAATATCAATATCTTGTTAAACCAGTTGACCTTTGAGAATTAAAACAGAAACAGAAACATCATAACAAATGTTGTCTACATATTTAATAAAAAAGAAAACTACGCTACAATTTGATTTTTTTTAATGTTAAATATTCAATATCCTATGTTTATATGTTTTTTTGTTTAAATGAATCATTCATTGTTTTAAATGAAAGTAAAAGAATCAATTAGTGGAAACAATTATGTTGAGAGGGAATTCAAAATTAACCAATCAGAATTACGGATATAAATAAGTTAATTCTCTATTTGAGGGTTTTATTCTCCCCACCTCTACCCCCCTCCCCCCCCCGAAAAAAAATTTTTTTTGTTTCATTATGGATGCGCACAGCTGAGGAGTCTCATAGTGGGACGAAACGGCCGTCAAACAGTGCTTCCAGGTTTTTCATAGTGGTCTAGCTTCAATTGACTCATAGTTTCAACTTTGAAAGATAAATTTTATGTTGACAGTAATGTCAAAATAAAGATTATCTCAAGAACTAGTTAATAAATAAGTAATGAATGAATAATTATGTTATAGATCATGAACATATATGATTTATGTCGAATGATTAGGGGCCTTTTTGAGTGAGATGGGAATGATGTGGCTAAAAGCTAACTCCAAAGTCACACCTCACGGTCAGTATCTAACGTGGATTACACCTTCGATATATCATGTTACTATGGTTGCTTTGAAGACCGTATAAAACAAAGGACGTCATTATGGAAATATATTAGTAAGAACAAGTGTAGAGAAGATAGTCAGACCACGACCGCATGGCCCAGTTCATGGCATACGATTAAATGATGCGTGTTAATTGTCCTTGACCTTGACGGGGATCGGTGTACTATTGATTTGATTAGGGTTCAATGACATTTCACTTGCCCTACAGTATAGTTTAAATTTGTTAATTATCACTCCTATAAATTCATATAGAATGGAAAACAAGCTCTTCTTTCAACTATTAGAAAAAGTATTATGTCATTGAATCAGTGAATTGAAATCCTATTATTCATATTTTAAACCTTAGACAAGAAGTACCAGAGTGGTGTGTGCTACTGATGTCGACAGATTTAAGTAGCATTAATCATTAATAGTATGTATTCGCTTGCTCGTACGTATTGACTTTTTTGCTCAAATTCGCTTGGTATGCTTGTAGTTTTAGGATCTACTCTATCCAATAATAAGCTGTAGTCGGCGCTTCATGTTGCCTTCTGAACTCGTACACCGTTGAAATTTATTTAATAACCGTTATCAGGGTGATTGACAAACGAGGCATAAGGAATGATTTCGAAGATAAGCCACTACAATAATGATCATAGAAATAATGTAGTTTTTATATTCAGATGAGTAGAAAAATTAAATTTTCTGACGTTTCATTACTCAGTGTAAACCACTTCTTCAGAGAATAGATAAAAAATTCCACATACTGGTAACAATCACGTTTTTTGCTTGTGACCAACTTCAAGATGAAGTTTTTGGATTCATAGGGAGAAGCCGTAATTCATCGAGTCCCAACAGTGTCGGGTGTGAGACATTTACCCACCTCAGACAATGGTTAAATGGTTACGCAGAATAATGGATTGATTAAAATTCGACACTGAAACCGCTGAATGACGGCTAACTAGTTCGGAGTTCAAGCGTTCTCGTGAAACTGAGGGCCCTATGTTCGAGTTCTGCGTGCAGGTCGAGGATTCGCACTGCTGGGGAGTCCTCTACCGATCGTCCACTGCTCTACCGGTCGTCCACTGCTTGATCAAATCGTTATTTGTACTGCGAAATTAAACTAACCGGAGATTAAATCGCATGAAAGAATAAAGCAAACTTATTCGGTACGATCAGCCAAAAAATAGGTCTGACCAAGTCCATTTCATTTCTCTGCTATCAATCTGATTTATTAGAGATGTCTGTTTATCTGTGTTTGTTAATGGATAAAAAATGTGTCATTTGTAGTGTGCCTAAGGCTTTCGTTAGCTCGGGTCAAGATTTCACAATATGACTCGGCACATTATAACTTGTAGATGCAATCCTTTGTTGACATAAAAAGAATCTAATCCTTTATACGAACTAAGGCATTTTGAAGGGTGTTAGTTTTTTGCAGTATGCTTCAGTTTCGTGGTTTTTCAGACTCTTTAAAGTTATCCTGTTGTACCATGACGGTATGGTTAAACTACAGTATCAATCCATAGTATTTCATTCGATCTATTTAACAAATTACTTACTTACTTACTTACGCCTGTTACCCCTCGTCGAGGAGCATAGGCCACTCACCAGCATTCTCCATCCAACTCTGTCCTGAGCCTTCCTTTCCAGTTCTTTCCAGTTAACATTCGTCCTTTTCATGTCTGCTTCTATTTCCCGGCGTAGTGTGTTCTTTGGCCTTTCACTTTTCCGCTTCCCTTCCTGATTTCAAGTTAGGGATTGAGTCGTGATGCATATTGGTGATTTCCTTAATGTATGTCCTATCCACTTCCAACGTCTTTTCCTAATTTCCTCTTCAGCTGGAACCTGGTTTATCCTCTTCCATAAAACGCTGTTGCTGATAGTATCCGGTCAATGAGTGTTGAGTATTTTGCGTAGACAACTATTTATAAATACTTGTACCTTCCTGATGATGGTTGTAGTAGTTCTCCATGTTTCAGCTCCGTACAGTAGGACTGTCTCGACGTTCGTATTAAAGATTCTGACCTTGAAATTTGTTGAGAGTTGTTTTGAGTTCCATATGTTCTTCAATTGTAAAAATGCTGACCTTGCTTTGCCAATCCTCGCCTTTACATCTGCATCCGATCCTCCTTGTTTATCAACGATGCTCCCCAGGTACTTGAATGTTTCCACCTCTTCCAGAGTTTCGCCATCAAGTGTGATTGGGTTGGTGTTCTCCGTGTTGTATTTGAGAATCTTGCTTTTTCCTTTGTGAATGTGGAGGCCTATCGATGCGAGGCTGCTGCTACATTCGCTGTCTTCATCTGCATTTGTTCGTGTGTATGAGAGAGGAGGGTTAGGTCATCTGCGAAGTCCAAATCATCTAATTGATTCTGAGCTGTCCATTGTATTCCGTATTTCCCGTCAGATGTTGAATTCTTCATAATCCAGTCAATCACTAGAAGGAAGAGGAATGGGGAGAGTAGACAGCCTTGTCTGACACCGGTCCTTACTGGAAACTCATCTGTCAGCTGTCCTCCATGCATGACTTTGCACTGTAGTCCATCGTATGAGTTTTGGATAATGTTGACAATCTTTTCAGGAACTCCATAGTGTCAAAGAAGTTTCCATAATGTTCTCCTGTCCACGCTGTCAAACGCCTTCTCATAGTCAATGAAGTTGACGTATAGTGATGAGTTCCACTCAACTGATTGTTCAACGATGATCCGTAGTGTCGCAGTCTGGTCTGTGCACGACCTATCCTTACGGAATCCAGCCTGTTGATCCCTAAGTTCGGCGTCTACTGCGTCTTTCATCCGATTCAGCAGCACTCTGTTGAAAACTTTTCCTGGTACTGATAACAAACTGATGCCTTTGTAATTCTCACATTTGCTCAGATCTCCTTTCTTTGGTATCTTGATGAGATATCCTTCTTTCCAGTCCATTGGCACTTGTTCCTCTTCCCAAATCTTCTTGAATAGAAGGTGAAGCATGTTTGCAGTTATTTCAATGTCTGACTCCAGTGCTTCTGCTGGTATATTGTCAGGTCCTGCCGCCTTCCCACTTTTGATTTGTCTGATGGCCATCTTGACTTCTTCGATCGTTGGTGAAGTGACAGATATAGGAAGGTCAGTGTGTGCTGCTTCGATGTTCGGTGGATTCAATTGGAGCTGTTGAGAGTTATCTTGAATTCATGGAGCTCGTCAGTATCTCGAAGGAAGGCTGTATTGAACCTTTGTAGTGCTGTTTGTCCAGTTTTCCAGTGTTTCTTTAGCTTCAGTCTCATCTTGGCCACAACCAGGTGGCGATCTGAAGCTATGTCAGCTCCTCTCCGGGTTCTCACATCTTCCATTGATCTTCGGAATTTTTTGTTGATACAGATGTGGTCTATCTGGTTCTCTGTGGTGTGGTTCGGTGAGATCCATGTAGCTTTGTGTATGCGCTTGTGTGGGAATATTGTGCCGCCTATAACCAATTTGTTGAATGTACATAGGTTTGCAAGTCTCTCCCCATTTTCATTTCTCTCTCCTAATCCATGTCGTCCAATTACATCTTCATATCCTGTGTTGTCCACTCCAACTTTAGCATTTAGATCTCCCATCAGGATGGTGAAGTCCTTTCGTGAGCACTTCGCTATAATTGATTGCAGCCTTTCATAGAACTGATCTTTATCATCGTCGTTGCTATCATTGGTGGGTGCATAACATTGGATAACGTTCATTGTGATCCCTTGCTTCTTTGTTCTGAATGATGCTTTGATTATCCTGGGTCCATGAGATTCCCATCCCACAAGTGCATTTCGTGCTTCTTTGGACAGCATTAGAGCAACTCCCTGAGTGTGTGGAGCATTTTCCCCTTCATGACCGGAGTACAGCAGCATCTCTCCTGTACCTAGCCTTTGTTGTCCAGTTTGTGTCCAATGGGTTTCGCTGATTCCGAGTACTGCCAAGTTGTATCTTCTCATTTCCATTGCTATTTGGCTGGTCTTTCCTGTCTCCCACATTGTCCGGACGTTCCATGTACCTATAAAGAGTGTTGCTCTGGTTGTTAGAAGGTGCATCGGTCTCGTGACTTCCGAAGAATTTCAGCTTTCATCATGAGACGTCATAATTATTCCTTCAAGTGCCAGGTCAGAGTTTAAATGGTATGAATTATTTTTTCTGGTTAGCGTTTTTTTAGCGAGCTAGTTTTCTACGGGATGGGGTCGCTAACTCCATGACCAACCCTCCTCGTTTACCCGGGCTTGGGACCGGCAGTAACTCTAGAAGAGCTACAGGCGGAGTTATTTAACAAATTGCAATATGTAAATTATATCTTTCCGTTGTTTTTGATTATTCTCTTCAGATGTAATAATCTTGTTTGCTACTTAAAAGAGATTTAGGATTAGAGAGATTTTTCACTGAACAGATGTCTTAGATTGAAGTCAATGTAGTAAAATTAGTGGTAGTAGTAGTATGGTGTGGGCTACTTATATTCGTATAAGTAGTATACAACAATAGTCAGGAACAGAATGTATTTTAGTAGAAGATCGAGAAGAAAAGAACGGAAACGGAAAGCAGTTGGCATGAAAATGAAGGGACAATGAAACCTGAGACGACTGACACATATTTCCCAAAGGAATAGTCAAGTTTGAGACAATTGATTATTATTTTGCAAATGAAGTATTTACTGCATGATTTTCAGATTTTACAGTCTCCGTAATGTTGAGTCCGGATACATCCAATTGTCCCCACCAATGTTATTGCACTTACTTTCTGTTTCCCTTTCTGTTTTCTTTAATTGAATCTTTAAAATCTCCAACTTGCGATTGGTGCTACATACTATTTATGTCCATCAACATAAGTAGCATACACCACACTCGTCCCACTCCTTTAAATGAATGTTAGTATTGCGGTCGTTCAGCTTATCGTGACACTTCCTTCTTTGCCATAGTCTGTGCCACACTCTCCTTCGGAATGTCGAGTTTGCTGGCATTCTGACCTCCTTAGCAGAGTCGGAGAGCTGGGTCATCTATATTTGATGTCCACCCAGCACATGAGACTTACAACATCTGCTCCTCAGCAACTCACCGAGACGTCTATACCAGATGTCCACCCAGTGACCGGGCGCCTTACTCATTCTCTCCGTCGACAACGACTTCTACAGCCAACACCTCCCCACTAGAACATTCCTCTCGACGTCACCATCCTGCAGTTTTACCTTATGGTTGAATATACACCTTGCTGAATAATGTCAATTAGATTGATATCATTTTAACCCAATAGTGGAAAATTATGACTACTTTTTTATATGAAATTAAAATTTAGCCATTTCTTTTTCACTGAGTCAGATATCTATCCGTATCTTCAGTCGAAATCGACTAGAATCAAACAACTTCCCAGTAAATAGTTCAGTAAAATAATACATATTTCGATGCTAGGTGGTCAGTGAAATCAACAGAAAGCTATGTTTGACTAAGGCTACCTTTTATTCGATATTATTTACTAAAACGCACATTAAATCATGTAGGAACTGACATTCCTTGTTGAATTAGGACTTTCTCACTTAATTACTTACTTACGCCTGTTACTGCCAATGGAGCATAGGCCGTCAACCAGCATTCTCAGACGCACTCTGTCCTGGGACTGCTTTTCTAGTTCTATCCAATTTTTTTTCATTCTTCTCATAGCCGTCTTGATTTCTTGGCGTAATGTGTTCTTTGGTCTTCCCTTTTTTCCTTTGGCCTTCACGATTCCATGTGAGGGCTTGCCTTGTGACGCAGTTGAGTGATTTCCTCAATGTGTGAAATTAGGACTTTCGTTAACTAGTATATCAACAGAAGTGATAGTATAAATCTGAACGGAGGAGTAGTCATAATAAGATTGAAATCCGACCAATGGAGGTCAAACCATGTTTGTTGTGAGATAGAAACTCACTGAAGACAATTGGTGAACGGTCGCTCAACTTCGTGAATTGGTTGAAATTAGACATAAACGCCATCAGATGCCGGATGCTCAGTGGTCTATCGGTTGAGTGCTCCGGCGCTAGGCTCTGGGTTCGAACCCACGAGGCAAGGTCGTGGACGCGTATTGCTGAGGAGTCTCATAATAGGACGAAATAGCCGTCCAGTACTTCTAGGTTATCAATGGTGGTCTAGCTTTAATTAACTCATGATTTCAACTATGCAAATACTAAATCTCCACAAAAACCCCTTCTGACTTCCTATTTTGTTTAAAACGACCTTTTTTTCTTGTGGATACCATAGCACAGCATGAAATTTCAAACCATAAAGTATGTTATACATCATTTTAATAATAAGTATATCTGCTTTCTAGTTATTTAGAACTTATTTCATACTGTATACTAGTAATTATCATTATTACTATCATACCTAAATTCAATTCAAGTATTCCCGTAAAACGATTCATAATGAACATTATAGTGAACAATGAACTTTATAATGAACACTACAGTTTATATTTTTATTGTTTAAAATAGCCACGGAAACTAATAAATATACAATTATAATTCATTCAAACAAATTAGAAAGTTAAATTGTCCATTAATGAGTCGTGCTCCTTGTTGTTGTCGTTGTTGTTGACTTCCTTATTTGGAGGGTTGGGTAGTGGTTGGGGGGAGGGGGAGGGAGGGTGTTTTGGTGAAGGGTGATGAGGGGAGGGTATACCATTTTACATTCAGTAATACATATTTCTTGTGTGTGAATAAATAATAAAAAAAAAATTTTTATTTTAATGTTACACATAACAGAATACCGTTCTTACAACATTTTTTTTAATTATGATCTCATTTAAATCTTCTTATAAATTAGACTATTTATGAGATATTTTCTAAGAGTGTAACGGGTTTGTTTTGGGTTTTTTTGTGTGTTTTTTTGTTACTGTGAACCTTATATTTGACTCTAATTGTTTTTCAAGTTTTTTTTCAACCTAAATTCATTTGAACATTATGGGTAAAGTAGGACAAAACAACACTATGGGAAACAGTAAGTAATCTTTATTCGATAAGTGTATAGAAACTATCACATACCTGGACAGTAGCATCATGTATGAACAAGGAGGATCCGATGCACATGTAAAGGTGACGATTTGGAAAAAAAGGACAACATTCCTACAATTGAAGAATATATGAAACTTAAAACAACTGTCAGCCGGCTAACATCGAGGTAAGAATCTTCAAAAGGAACGTCAAGACAGTTAGTTCTACTGTACGCAGCTGAAACTTGGAGAATTACTACAACCATCATCAAAATTTTAAAAGTATCTATAAACAATTGTATACATAAAATACTCAGTAATCATTGACCGGATACCATCAGCAACAACCTACTATGGGAGAGGACAAACGAGCTTCCAGCTGAGAAGGAAATTAGGAAAAGATTTCGGAAGTGGATAGGACATACGTTATGGAAATCATTGAAATGCATCACGGGGCAAGCCCTTACATGGAGTCCTGAAGGTCAAAGGAGAAGAGGAAGACCAAAGAACAAATTACGCCGAGAAATGGAAACAGATATGAAAAGGGTTTTCCAGGACAGAGTTGGATGAAGAATCCTGGTCGGTAGTCTATGCTCCTTCACGAAAGATAAGAGGCGTTATTAGGTAAGTAAGTAAGTAAGTAAGTAAGCAATGTGAAACATTAAACTTTCATACAACTTAATCAGATTTCAATGATTGGAATAGCTGAGTAATACGTTTAACAATCATGACTCAAAATGATGCTATTCGGAACTGTACACAGAATATAAGTTCCCTAAATATCATAGTCATACTTTACTTGTGTATTTCAAATGTTGGTTAGCATCAAATCGAAACTAAATGTCACTATTTAGTTATCATGAAATGTAAATATAAATACTTTTCTAATATTTACCACTTGCTATAGCATATTACAAATAGAAAATCTTTTGGAAGTTATAAACTTATCATTAATATATCTCAATATTTTTAAATGAGACTAGTGTTCTATATCTCAACTCCTCCTGTAGCCCCTCCGGAGGCTACTGCCGTTTCCAAGCCCGGACAAAGGAGGAGGGTTGGGCATGGGGTTAACGACCCCATCCCGTTGAATTCTAACTCGCTCAAAAACGTTAAGCAGAAAAAATAATTTAAAAAATAAGTGCTCTATGTCTCACTAATTACCATAGTGTATACTACCTATGTTGAAAGATATAAATAGTATGTAGCACCAATCAGAAGTGGAATGTTTGTCAGGAGTAGATTGAGAAAATCGAATTGAAGAGAACAGGAATATAAACAGAGAATGGCAACACAATTGAAAGAATCATGAAACATGTAAAAGACATCTGAAGGAAGATGTACAAATCATGTATTGAATGTATATTTTCTATGTTTTACTCAGGTACCATTAATTGTCTCAATCTTGACTGTTCCTTCTGCAAATATCATTCCATCTTCTTTGATTTCATTGTTCATGCATTTTCGTACCGATTGCGCTTTATTCCTGTTCTTCGCTTATCGATCTTCTACTAAAATACATTCTATGTCTGACCATCACCATATACTACTTATATGGATATAAGTAGACCACATCACAATATGTGCTTACCCTTAATACTAGTAATTCTCTGTTTAATATCAATTCCCAACATTACCTACCTTTAAAATGAACGAATCATCCTAAATCACTCATTGAAAAGTTCTAGATCCAATCCCTGATGTAACTTCAAATGGTCATTGGTAATATGTCCAATACTGGAACAAAACAACTGTTCATTATTTCCTCATTTTCATTGTATAATCTAATTAAACGAACTCTTTAATATGAAATGATTAGAAACCATTTTAAGACAAACATAATAACTTCATTATAATGATGATCCTTTTTCTTCTTTTTTTCCCTTTTTTCTTTTTTCTTCTTTTTTTCTCTTTAAAATTCACTTTATAAACTACATAATTTCAATTGGTTAATGACTATATTCTACTAATAGTCAATTATCTTTTAATGTACAAAACTCCTGTTGTTAGGTAAATATAAGGTGGAAACTTAGCTAATAAACTTTTCTTTTTTAAAAAAAGAAATGCCCAAAAACTTAGATTGAATAGAATGGGAAATTACATTATTATTATTATTATTATTATTAGTAGTAGTAGTAGTAGTAGTAGTAGTAGGAGGAGGAGGAGGAGGAGGAGGAGGAGAAGCGGGAGGGGGAGGAGTGATATTAGTAATAGTACTAGTACTAGTAGTAGTAATAGTAGTAGTAATAATTGTAGTAATTGTAATAGTAGTAGTAGTATAACTAAAAATGAGGTTAGAAAATAGAGAAACAGTATGATGAACGCAATAACATGGATTGAAAATTAATACGAAATTGTCTTGGTAACTAAAAGTAATAACCGGAAAAAATTTGTTTATTTGATTGATTGATTGATAAAGATTTTATCAAATATGTTAAAAGGTAACACTGAATAAAAGTTTTTCAGCTTTAAATATCAATTTGGTCAGTAATATAAACTAGGGATTTCTGTTTATTGAGATAGGGATTTGTGGAGGTTGTAGTATTTTGAATGGTTGGATCCATAAGTTGATCTAAGCTAGACCATCAGTGAAAACCTGGAAGTACTGGACAGTCATTTCGTTTTAATATGGACTTCTTCAATAGTGCGCATCCATGATACCGTGTGTAGGACTCAAACCTAGGACCTTTGGTCTCGGTTGTGAACGTTTAACCTCTAGATCACTGAGCAGGCAACCAACAGCGTTTATGTCTAACTTTAATCGATCGATGATCTCACATAATCCTTCATCTATTGTCTGAAGTGGATAACTGTTTCCACTTGAAACGGATTGTACTCTACTGGTCATGGCATCTCACTAGAACTTCAAGAAATCCATCTTGAAGCTAGTCACTAATGAGAAAATGATTATTATCAGAATTGAGATTTGTGAAGATTGTAGTAATTTTAATAGTTAAACTCATACTAAGACGAAATGGTTGCCCAGTGTTTTCAGGTTCTGAATGGTGATCTAGCTTAGATCGACTCATGAGTCTAACTATTAATATTTCTGTTTAGATGAAGATCATTGACATTTTAGTCTTTTAGCAATATTAGTGTTGTGGACGTTAGATCCCTAGAACTCACTTGGAAAAGGTTCTAATTTTGTAATTTTATTCTGATAATTTGAATTTTATGTTTTCGCACCAAGAGATACTTAGATGACCCACACCTTACATTTCCCACTCGGAATTTCTTGACTGTCATTGGTTGATGGATTTTTTCAGTATGATCTTTTGTGGCTCTCCCAAGGGTGTTTCTATCATCGTATAAATAAGCTTGATTCGTGTGATTAGTGACCTCGTATTTTATGGGTACTTGTAAAATACATTCTGTACTCCCCTTCAAGACTATTTGATCTAGTTAGAAGGGCCGAGGACAATGATTTGAATAACCTATCGTGTCACTATGTCTTTCACTTTCGTTCGGTTTACCGAGTAAGGCGAACTCGTAATAGCATCAAGCATAGCAATTAGTTGTATAAAGAATAATAGAGAAAAGAAAGATTTTTGAAATATAGGCTGTATTTAATTGTAAGGGTAAACCGAATAGATGCAAGTACCATAAACTCATTAATCATAAATTTGAAGTAGAAACAGTTTTGTAAACATTGCGCACTCGTAGAATATATTAATTTCATCCAATTAGCTCTCTTAACTAAATTTAAACAAAACTACAATATAAGTAAAGATAGATGGTGACTAGCAATGGAATTCAGGACGCGTGTTTCGTCCCATTTTGAGACTCATCAACAGACTGATCAACTGTTGTCCTAAATATCAATGCGAAGATTCAAACAAAAAACAACACGAAATAAAATTCGAAACTGTAGTTTATTTACAGGAACTCGGATGAATTAATGTTGTAATTTGTTACTATCATATCGACTACATATAAGTTGACAAGTTGAATTGTTTTCAAATGTGAACACAAATTTGGAGTTTAAAGGGAATAAATTGTCTGTCAAAAAGAAAAATGTTACTTGTAAGATAACTATAACTAAGAATTGAGATCTTTAGGTTGGAGTCGGCGTATTGCTAAAGTCTTTGCGTTATATAAGCTCCTAATATATGATCCCTTTAAATCATTACGTTTGGCTTCATAAGAAGTTTTAAAAAGTGAATCAGGTAAAGTGATGTAATCTGCATTCACCAAACTTCCAAGAATTTGTATATTTGAGACAATGAGTCAGTTAGGCTAGACAACCATGGAAAACCTGGAAGCATTGGACGGGCGTTTTATCCTATTGTGAGACTTTTCAGCAGTACGCATCCACAATCCCGACTCGCGAGATTCGAACCCAGGACCTACCAGTTTTGCGCGCGAATGCTTAACCGATAGACCACTGAGCCGGCATCCAACGGTGTTAATGTGCAACTTAAACCATGGTGGTCAATCTTCAATTGACTCATCATCTCAACTGTATAAAATTACTAAAATCTCCACGAAACCCTCATTCCAAGAATTTAGTAACGTGATTGATTTTAGTAATCATTTTAATCACGATACAAGATACCACTAGATAGACTTCAAGAAGGATTATTTTCTGCTGCTGATCTATATCCATTATTTTTCTGTTTCATTATAGTGTAATGTATCTAGTTAATTATAAATATGACTATGAGATGGTGGAGAAGATTTGTAGCTCAAGTGGATGATTTTGATAGGGTTTTGTTCTCTGAGCTGGATGGTTTAATCGTGGAGCTTTCATCATCCTTCTGAACGATATCGTCAACACAAACTTCAGGTAGAAGTGAAGTGTTTGAATTTCTCCACATGTGGTTCACAGCTATGAAGTTTAGGTAAATGATGTCATCGTGAAAGAAACTTTCTCTGAATATTGTCTTAATTTATTGTATCCCTTGTTCGTTCATAATATAACTCAATTACTGAGTACATGGTAATGTTCTGAGCTTTATGAATCAATCCAATTGTTTGTGAATCCAAATGATGCAATTCAACTACACAAACCTAACTGCATTCTAAATTCACTTAGTATTGTTTTGTTTGATTCTTCCCATTGATGTTTTAGGACTGCAACTAGTCAGTCTCTTATGGGCATATATGTATACTGAATTCAGATTTACATTCTTATTAGTTACAAGTTGAATACCTTAATTATTAAGTCTTTTTGCTGTACCGTTGGTTCTTTATCATAGAACTTTTGTAATATAGAGTTGTGAAGATCGGTAAGTTTTTATGGAGATCATAAATCGATCAATGTTGAACTGACATTGAAAACCTAGAGGTACTCGATGGTCATTTCATTCTCGTATACAACTCCTCAGAAGATAATATCTCCATAATATCTCAAACGAGACTCAAACTCAGAACCTTCGATTTCGTATGTAAACACTTTATCTCTAAATTATTCAGACGATAACCAACGATGTTAATATCTAACTTCAATCAATCCACAAAGCAGTAAAACAGAGCAATTACCCTTCAATCATATACCATTATCTCACAAACAAATACAATAATAAATAATCATAACCATAGTAATAACAGTATTGTCTTTTATTCTAACATAATATTACGTAATTCATAATACTTATGATACTTGATTATTTAACGAATTATAAACAAATAATAAGGGAATATGTTCATTATTCAATAATGGAATTTACATCAGAAAAAGAAAAAAAGAAAAAAGGAGAAAAAGAAGAAAATTCATTTATTTTGGCTTATAATAATCATATCAGTTATGAAAGTCCATTAATGTATGTTTTGTTTTGTTTTTTGGCTAAAATTCTTTTTAAAATGATTGACATTTATGGTGAAGAAATAATAGTAGATTATAACAAAGTTGTCTTCTTTTTGTTTTAATCTGTTTTATTATGATGTGATGATCATTTATGAATGAACCAATCAGATTTAAGATAACAGATTTTGGCGCGAAATTCATTTATCCATTTGGCTAAATAGAGTTTTGGTATTATAGAGGATGTTAGATCGTGATAAAAATCTTAAATTTAATTCATAATATTAACTATCAACTGTAAATTCTAATTCTAATACCTCACTTTGGTGTATAACCCTTATTGGATTCTTGTTGCTAGGTGAACATTCTGAAGGTCACTTTAGCATCCCTCATAGGTCATCCATAAATTATAGTTTCATCGGAATTATTGCAATATTATTCTTTTTTAAAAACGAAAGGAGAAGAACAACAGACAAGTTGATTGTGATTGTTTTTTAGGCAGATGAATTGATTTCAACTTAGTATTGTTTATTTGAATCTTCCCATTGGTGTTTAGGACTGCAACTGGTCAGTCTCTAATTGGCATATGTGCATACTGTGCATATTGCCTCGATATAGACTAAATTCACAAGGATGGTAAGCAGAGATGAATAGTGGCTAACAGTGAAATCCAGGACGTGCGTTTCATCCTATTTGGGACTCGTCAGCTGGATGTACCGATATCTCAGAGTTGATTTTCACTCTGGAACTCGGACCCAGTACCTTTCGCTTCAAACGCCATTTATTGTAATTATTTATTGATTTAACAGATTAAATAATAATTTCTATGGTTTACTGAGATATATGGTCGTAATGGGATGTTCAGAGATACTTGATAGGAAGCTCTGATAATTTAGAATTCGCACCATTTTATATTTGTTCAACAAAATCAATTTATAGTCTCAAGGAAATTGATGTTCCCTGCCGGTTCTGAAGTTAAACAATTCAGTGTTGCAAATAGATACTTACCTTTTGTTGAATTGAGAAATTGGAACAGGATGTAGATATGACAATTAAAGACTAATCAATTGAGGTCCTAAATAACATCAGGACGATACAAGTTAGCAACACCAAATAAATATAAATTCACCCCATTGCACAAGCAAGTGGCTAGCGGGACTCAGCATGTAAGAAGATAACGTGATGGTGTCTGTAGCGAACAGTACTGGGTTCAAGTCGCAGAGTGAACATCAACTCTGAGATGTAGGTACATCCAGCTGACGAGTCCCAAATAGGACGAAACGCGCGTTCTGGATTCCATTTCTAGCCACTATCCATTTTTGCTTATAATGCTTGTGGATTAAGTATGATTGTTATAACTTAATTTTAAATTAGTTTACTTCAAATACATAAGGAATATACACATAAGTAATGTATATTATATCCATTACATTTGTGCTATAATGATAATCATATGGGAAATGTGTTTAGCAACAAAAACAAAATGATCAACAGAACAGATAATGATGTAGTTAATATTTCCTATGGATAAGGTGGTACATACATGAAGAAAGTACAATCAATAGTTAAACAAAACAAACAAACAATAAGTAAACAAAACAGAAATAAATCATGATAATTTGTTGATTCAACATGAAAATAAAACAAAAACAATAGTACATTGAAGAATCATGAAGACGGTCCATACAGTGAAATTGTCTTGAAGTTCATATTGAAGATTCTGGGTTTTATGCTGGCTAGCTGGCTGACAGTTGTTTTGAATTCCATATATTCTTCAGTCGTAGGAATGCTGTCCTTTGTTTCCAAATCCTCGCCTTCACGTCTTCATCTGATCCTTCTTGTTCATCGGTGATACTACCCAGATATGTAAAACTCTACCTGTAGCTCTTCCAGGGCTACTGGCGGTCCCAAGTCCGTGTAAAGGAGGAGGGTTGGGCATGGGGTCGGTAACACCATTCTGTATAAAACAACCTTCACAAAAAAGGTTAACCATAATTAACAAATTAGTTACTATTAGAGATTGTTTTATTGAATCCAATGCATAGTTTAGTCAGAAAAAGGTGCTTAAATTCATTGAAGTAATTAAAATATAACATGATCATTACCAAATATCCTCTGAAATTCACTATTTTACAGTTTACTTAGATAACCGCAGCCAGCATTGACCTCTCATCAAAACACAATAGCTTAACTATATCATACATACCGTGAGATCTAGACGTTAAAAGTTTTGTTCTCTAAATGAATTAATTTGTCAGGGTTGGCAAGAAGTCCTCAACGTTTATCTAATACCTCCTAGTTATCAATGATTTCTCAATCAATGTTGTTCAGTGACAAAAAATCATGATTAGATAAACATAGGTAAGACAATATTCACAGACTACAATGAATCCATTATATTTCGTTTCTTTCTTTTCATTAACATAAAACGCAATATTATTTTGCTGGAAGAATATAACACTATAAAACGAACTTCATGTAAGCCAAGTTGGATAGTGGCTAGTAGTGGAATCCAAGAAGCGCGTTTCGTCCTATTTGGGACTCGTCAGTTGGATGTACCTGCATCTAAGGGTTGATGTTCACTCTGGGACCAGTTACAGTCTTAAACATCAATGTGAAGATTCTAGTAAACAATACCAAGTGAATTTAAACTTCACCCTATTGTATAAGCGAATTGCTAACAGGACTCAGTTGCTGAGTGAGTAACGCGATGGCGTTTGAAGCGAAACGTACTGGGTTTGAGTCCCGGAGTGAACATCAACTCTGAAATGCAGGTACATCCAGCCGACGAGTCCCAAATAGAACGAAACGCATGTCCTGGATTCCACTGCTAGTCACTATCCATATTTGCTTACAATGCTTGTGAATTAAAACAATATCGAAGCAATACGCACAGTATGCACATATACCAACAAGAGAATGACCAGCTGCAGTCCTAAACATCAATGGGAAGATTTAAACAAACAATACTAAGTAGATTTAACTTCATATAAAATCACTTACTTTATTATTCTCTGTCAACAAATAAACACTTGGCTACTACAATAGGGAAATCCAGTAAGCATCTATAAAAAATATACAAATATTGTTCATTGTAATAAATTGAATTATATTTTATTATTACCATTATTGTTTCTCACAATGAATATTATTTGCTTTTGTATATAATAAATCAACTATGTATAACAGGTGTGTATCAATTGAACAACTGTTGATGTAATTAAACAAATGTTCAATGTCTAATATGATTCTATTATTTAACTTTGAACTTAGATATTGTTGTTTATATAAATGTTAATTGCAAAATATAGTTTAACTATAAGCAATTTAAAATATTCATAATAATAATCCTAGTTACAAAATATTGTCGCTGTAAATCAATCCCCGAAATCAATAGCTCTGTAAGTATTCGACATTGGATGTTGACCATGTTAGTTTTAGTGGACTCATTTAGCTGGAGGCGCTCAGTCATGCATCCGTACCAGATCATGTTTCAGATCGGCGTGCAAAACATCTCCTACGATCATTAGTCAGATTAGATCAGTCACTTCTCGATATATTGATAACCCATCTAATATATCTTACAACCTCCTTTTGATTTTGCTGGGTGGGTGTGATTCGATTATAGAAGGTGTTACTGGGGAAGTGGTGTCAAACTACAATACCTGTGATATCTTCAATATAAAGTGTTTGATTCACAGTTGAGAAGTGAAAAAAACCCAAATGCTCTGGTATGACCTAGAGTGGAGAGAGTCGGCTCTCCCTCTCGAAATGCTCTCACATGACTACGTGTATAAAACCACTACCAGGGAAGTCCTACTCATAGTCTTCTCGCGGCATTACTGTTGTTTACGAAATTGAGAGGAAGAAAAGTGAATGTCCGGCGTTTTATTCGGGCTGGTGAGTACGGAGGATCCACCCAGTGGAATTGAAAAACCCTGATTCCAAAGCAATGGTGTGCATGGGCTCCAGGATCCTGAGGAAACAAGTCGCATATGAACCTCTTTTTGGTCACCGGCTATCATGTGATTTCAGCTCCTGATGTTGCTCCACTGCCTTGTGGATTACACCTCTAGGTCAAACGCTCGGGCTGTGGCTCCTTAAGAAGACCACCTGTTTCCGTTTGGTCACCCGAGCAGTATCCCGTCTTTTACATAAATAGAATGATTTATGTGGTGCATGTATATTTGGTGCCTCCATCTACCAATGTTTAAGCGTTTAAATTAATAAACTAATAAGCAATGGGTTTTGTGGATATTTAGTATTCTCATAGTTGAAATCATGATTTAATCGAAGCTAGACCATCATTGAAAACCTAGAAGCATTGGACGGCCGTTTCGTCCTATTGTGGGACTCTTCAGCAGTGTGCGTCCACGATCCCAGGACCTATCACTCTCGCGCGCGAGCGCTTAACCTCTAGATCACTGAGCCAGCATCCAGGTTTTCCATTGTAGTCTAGCTTGAATTGACTTATGATCTCAACTGGTGAAATTACTATAATATCTACAAAAACCTTTTCTGATATTTGACAATATCCTACTCAAATAACAGCTATGTATAGGATTAAAATAGTATTGTACTTCATTTAATTCGTGTTAAACAATAAGAGTTAGCGATGTGTGGAGATTATTTGTATCTTAGATAATTTGCTTTTAAAGTAATGAACTAGAGAAATTAATACATTGTTATATATAGGGTTTCAATTCGAAAAAAGTCTTATCACTCCAGTTGTTGTGACACTTCTTGTAAGCATATTTCTCACAAGGATAATAGAATCACTCAAAGCTACCATTGAAGTGAATCAGAACACATACGAGGACAATCAAATGTGCTTGAACACAAAATTATAGAATCGCTTTGTGAAATCCGAGAACCATACAGCATACACTTCATTTACAAAATATCAGTCAGTTGTTTCAGACTTGATTGTTCCTTCATTTCCACACTAATCATTATCTGTTCTCGTTCTCTTTTCATAGATCTTAACATTCTATCACCAGGCATTTCACCTTCGATTGATGAAATATACTACTTATATCTGTCGGTATCAGTAGCACACCCCAGACCCCCAGAGACGTCATTACGCGGTTATCATCACATCAGTTGGGCCCACCAAGTAAATTAATACAGGCAAATAAGAAATTCCAATATTTTCTGGTTACTTAAACGTTATAACAAAACAATTCGTTACAAGTCAATTATAGATCGATCCGGGCATAAAAAATATGTAAAGCTATGAGTTCTCGCGCATGTGTTACACGCAAAGCTGTATTTTGGGTGTCTTTATTTCTTAACTGCCTTACGTTAATTTTCCTAATGTTTGTGCTTGTTATAAAGTTTTTATCCTCGTAACTCGTATTATGACGTGGGTGATGTTCACCATCTTGGTGAATGTTAAATCAACTTCATTGTGGTTATTTATATCAATCTAAATTCAAGAAAGTGAAATGCATCATTAATCATATTCCAGATAGAGTATTGTCAAATTTCTTTTTTAACCAAAATCGTCTCTACAAAAAACCTCTGACATGTGATTTACCACCCTAAAGAATGTTGATGAACAAGCCTGTCCAATAGTTCTTTAGTAAATGTAGACTGAGACAATTCTGTGTTATAGATCAGAAGGGGTTTTTGTGGAGACTTCAGTATTTTCATAGTTGAAATCGTGAGTCAATTGAAGCTAGACCACCATCGAAAACCTAGAACCACTGGACGACCGTTTCGTACTATTATGGGACTCCTCAGCAGTGCGCACCCACGACCTCGCCTCACAAGATTCGAACCCAGGACCTACCAGTGTCGCGCCAGAGCACTTAACCGATAAACCACTGAGCCGGCATCCAACGGCGTTAATGTCTAACTTCAACCTATCCATGATGTTAAACTATTTTTAAACATGATATAAGTTTCATCATTTTTCATCACAACTGACATATTATTATGTAACTTATCTGTGAAAGAAAAATGGTAAGACTATAAATTCACTTAGTATTGTTTGTTTGAATCTTCCCATTGTTATTTAGGAATGCAATTGATCAGTCTTTTGTAAACAACACCAAGTGAATATAAATTCACCCCATCGCACAAGCAAGTGGCTATCACGACTAAGTAGCTGAGTGGATAACGAGATGGCCTTTGAAGCGAAAGGTCCCAGAGTGAACATCAACTCTGAGATGCAGGTACATCCAGCTGACGAGTCCCAAATAGGATGAAACGCTTGTCATTGATTCCACTTCTAGCCACTATTCATCTTTGCTTATAATGGTATGACTATAATTTATGCACGATCTTTGAGTAACGCTAAAATGACCATGGAATGTCCACCTTCATACTAGGATTAAATGAAGGTTATATATTGGTGTCAGGAATTAGGAATATGATTTATAGTTGAATGTTAGAGTTATGAATTAGACTTATGGTTTTCATCACAAACTAACATCAGCTATAATGCCAAAATAGTATTTAGCCAAATGAGTGAATGAATTTCGCACCAAGATCCAAGATCTGCCATCTTAAATCTGATTGGTTCGTCCATAAATTATAGTCTCTCTAGAAGAGTTATTGGAATAATAATTGATACTGGTAATCTTTTATATCGGTCTTCTGAACGCATACAGCAAATGTATATAACATCATTATAAGTATCTCGTTAATTGGTTGCATATTCTTTATAAGTATAATGATGCATGTTTGCTCCAAACACTATACCTGAACTCAACCAACACAAAGATCAGATTTTTCAGTACAAATATCAAGACAGTTCTACTGTATGTGGCGGAAGCGTGGAGAACTATGAAAACCGTCACCCAGAAGATACAGGTGCTTATCAACAGTTGTCTAAGCAAGATACTTCAGATCCGTTGGCCAGACACCATCAGCAACAAGCTACTGTGGGAGACAACAAACCAGATTCCAGTGGAGTAGGAAATCAGGTAGAAGTGCTGGAAGTGGATAGGACACAAACTGAGGAAAGCACCCAACTGGGTCACAAGACAAGCCCTCACATGGAATCCGGAAGGCGAAAGGGGAAGAGGAAGACCAAAGAACACATTACGCAGACAAATGGAGACAGACATGAAAAGAATGAACAAAAGTTGGATAGAACTAGAGAGGAATGCCCAGGACAGAGTGGGTGAGAGAATGCTGGTCGGTGGCCTATTCTCCATTGAGAGTAACAGGCTTACGTAAGTAAGTATGTCGTCGTTATCTGATATAAACTGATGATGTATCAGTTATGTAGATTGAGAATGAATTTCTGTAAACAGTATCTACAACCGTTGACTAAATTATACACAGAGATTTAATATACATAGATGAGTATTATTTAAATTATGCGTTTCAATAATTTCTCATTGTATATAGTTGAAATCATGATTCAATTGAAGCTAGACCACCAGAGAAAATCTGGAAGCACTGCATGGCCGTTTCGTCCCATTGTGGGACTCCTCAGCAGTACACATCCACGATCCCGCCTCACGAGATTCGAACCCAGAACCTATCAGTCTCGTGCATGAGCGCTTTTTGTATATAAATCATGAGCTAATGTCAGTATTATGAACATCATAATTGACTTCTTTCCAAGTTTCATAGTAATACTTGACGTTTGTGAATCAATCTACTTGGTACTAAATGGTTAGATGCAATCTTAGGACAGTTGAAGACTGAAGAAGATTGTTTACAACAAGTAAGACATTTACAACTACATTCTATTAAATGTTATTCTAATTAAGCATAACAAAGTTTAACCGTTTTCTTTCATGATTGATTTGTTTTCCCCTTATTCTTTTTCTTTTACAGAGTTGCATTAGTTAAGCTGGAAAGTTATCTATGTTAGTTATGTATGATATGTAGTTTATGGTTTCCATCGACTAATTACAAATGTGAAACCTTTTCAATATATTCAAGTCTAGATTAATGAACAATTTAATTGAATTGATAGATATGATAAATTATGTGAATAGTGTACAAGTTAAGGATAAATGTTTTTTTATGTAGGTTTGTTCTCTGAGCTGGATGGTTTGGTCGTGGAGCTTTCATCGTCCTTCTGAACGACATCATCAGCACAAACTTCGGCCACAAATCTTCTTCACTATCTCAAAATGTATCTTTTATTGACCATGTGCATATTTACTCATACGATGAACTATGTATACATATATATATATATATATATATATATATATATAATAGTTGAATTCATGAGTTAATTAAAGCTAGACCACCATGGAAAACCTGGAAGTATTGGACGACCATTTCGTCCTAGTATGTTACTCTTCAACAACACATTATTCCATTTATATATCTAAAATAAAGAACCTATTGACTAGTTGAAATATACAGTCTATATTACCCTATCGTTTAGAGCTGAGTTAAATAGTCTTTTTTTCTTAACAAAGGCTTAAATCATTCTAAGCAAAGATGAATAGTGGCTAGCAGTAGAATCCATGATATGCGTTTTGTTTTATTTGGGACTAGTCAACTGGATATGACTGCATCTCAGAGTTGTTGTTCACTATGACACTCGAACCGAATACCATTCACTTCAAACGCTATCTCGTCGTCCACTTAGCTACTTAGTCCTGATAACCCATCCCAAATAGGACATGACGTGCGTCCTGGATTCCACTGCTAACCACTATCCATCTTTGCTTATCATGCTTGTGAATTAAGTCTATATCGAGACCATACGCACAGTATACACATATGCCAATAAGAGATTGATCAATTGCAAACCTAAACAACAATGGGATGGTTCAAGTAAAATAACACCAAGTGAATTTAAACTTCACCCCATTGCACAATCAAGTGCCTATCACGACCAAGTAGCTGAGTGGATAACGAGATGGCCTTTGAAGCGAAAGGTACTGGGTTCGAGTCCCAGAGTGAATATCAACTCTGAGATATAGGTACATCCAGCTGAAGAGTCCCAAAATAGGACGAAACGCGCGTCAAACTGGATTCCACTGCTAACCACTATCCATCTTTGCTTAAATCAATTGTTATTACAATTTACAGTCCATCACTTATACACTTTTTTCTTACTGAATCCATACATTTTTCTTACTTCTGTCATTACTACTATTACTATTACTACTACTATTATTATTAGTAGTAGTATTATGAAAAATAGTAGTTTCCATGTATATCAAGAATGTTGTACAACTTTATCATAAGACTGTTAACATTATTTTACATGAATTTTTTCTTTCTTTACACTGTCCATAATCAGTAAAGTCAAATAGAAGGAAGAAGAAAAAGATGTTGAATACAGACAGAATTATGGATTGACAATAAATCCGATTCAGACTAAGTTAATGTTTCACCCATAAAAAAAAGTCTACAAAAATTATAAGTACATCCCCATGTAGTACTAAAACACATTCACTTAGATACATAGGCACATATTTAGGTATCAAACAGAGAGTATGTCTATATTACAAACTAAGGATAATGTGTGAAAGAAACATCATACTTATACAGGGTAACAGAGTGTGTTTGTGTGTGAACAAAATGAAAAATGGGAGAAATTTTTTTCTTGTGAATAGTCCATTGTATGTGTTGATAGACTTGACCAATATAGAAAAAATAATAATAAACATTTAAGGTTTATTATTGAAATGATATGTCTGAAAACATTTAACCTATGGCTAGTGCCAGAGTGAACATCAACTCTGAGATGCAGGTACATCCAGCCGATGAGTCCCAAAATAGGACGAAACGCGCGTCCTGGATTCCACTGCTAGCCATTATCAATCTTTGCTTACAATATATAGCTACTTACTTTTATCTAGTTGGTCTAGTGGTTAAGCGCTCGCGTGTGAAACTGATAGGTTCTGGGTTCGAATCTCATGAGGCGAGATCGTGGATGTGCACTGCTAAGGAGTCCCACAATAGGAAGAAACAGCCGTCTAGTGCTTCCTGGTTTTCTCTAGTGGTTTAGCTTCAATTGACCCATGATTACAACTATATAAAATTATTAAAATCTCCACAAAACCCCCTTCTATAGCTAGTTAGTTAAATTTGGTGAGAGAAATAATTTCCACTCACTTATTATAAGAGTATCCTCTCAAATAAAATAGAAAAAACAACACACACACTCACACAAACAAATAGGTATTAGCACAAACTGACATAAAAATCGACCATACAAATCTAATAATTTCCATATGTAGCTTATATATATAGTGAATTCACTTGGTATTGTTTGTTTGAATCTTCCCATTGATGTTTACGACTGCTATTGATCAGTCTCTTATAGGCATATGTGCATACTGTGCGGATTGCCTCAATATAGCCTTAATTCACAAGCATGATAAATAAAGATGAATAGTGGTTTACAGTGGAATCTAGGACATGCGTTTCATCCTATTTGGGACTCGTCAGCTGGATGTAAGTGCATCTCAGAGTTAATGTTCACTCTGTGACTCGAACCCAGTACCTTTCGCCTCAAGAACCACCACGTTATCCACTCAGCTACTTATTCCTGACAACCATTTGCTTGTGCAATGGGCTGAAGCTTAATTTGCTAACTTGGATCTTCACATTGATGTTTACGATTGCAATGTGCGCAGTATACATATATGCCAATAAGAGACTGATCAGTTCTATTCACTAGTCAAAAGCATTCTAAATATTTTTCTATAAAAGTATCATTAGAAAGAGGTAATAATTGACATTGATTCTTGGAATCTTTTTTCAAAATGGAACTGAATGTTTCAATAAATTAGAATATATCGTATAGTCCTACCTACTTTTACTAAAATTATCAAGATGATAAGGAATTCAAACGAGTAACTCTTCATGTTAATAATGTATCTTATTATTCACATCCTCAACAGTACATCATCCTATATTTGAAAGTGTTCATGCTGATGATCCGATATCGACTGGATATAAGCTGACAATCAGTAAAATTAGAATAACTGTTTTGTTACATTTTGAAACTCTTCAGAAACTAAATCCCCCAAATGCCCTGGTACGGATGAGAGTGGGAAGACTCCTCTCTCCTTCTCCAAATGCTCTCACATGGCCACGCGTATATAGCCTCTGTCAGGGAAGTCCTACTCACTGCCTTCTCACAGTGGCATTACTGTTGTTTACCAAATTGAGAGGACGAAAATCCAATGTAAGGCGCTTTAAGTGGGTTGGTGGACACGGAATGTTCATCTAGGGGAGTTGGGAAAGCCTGATGGTGCACATGGACTGGCTCCAGTATTCTGCTGAAGGAACAAATGGCGTATGAATCAATCGTTGGTCACCGGCTACCATGGGACTGTATCTCCTTACGATGCTCCACTGCCTTTTGGATTATATTTTTGGGTCAAAGGCTCTGAGTGTGGCTCCTTGAGAGGACCACTTGCTTCAGTTTGGGCACCTGGACAGTATCACAGCCCTCACACAAATCAAATGAGATTTCTGTTGTGCATATATATCTGGTGCCCTCTTGTACCAATATTTATGTGTTTAAATAATAATAAGACACTAAAGTGATCTTGATTGACTTCAACTAATTATTATTAGGTTTAATATATGATTATGAATTAGTGTAGGCAAGTAAGATTTAGAGTTCGAGTCAGAAGTTAGCGTTTTCATTACGAACTAACACCAGTTATAATGCTATAATTCTATTGAGACAAAATGGGTCGATGGATTTCATATCAAGTATGCCCATAGAATTATGGTTCCACCATAACTAATTATGTTCACATCGAAGTACAATGTTTAATTTACCATAATACATTTATTTAAAACAATATCAAGTATAAAATTTGAATAAAGTTTGTATTTATGAATTTACGCGTACCTGCCAGAGCAACTACATTGGCTGAACATAAAGGAGGGCATATCTTAGATTTTCTTGAGCATGTTTCAAAAAGCCTGAGAACAAGAGGAAGAACAACTCTAAACCGTGCATTTACCAAACATCTCTTGGATATACGACATCAGTTCGATACATTGCAAACTTTTAAGGTGATATTAAAGACCAAATGTTATCATCTTAGTTATTGTATATATGTACTCCTTCAGCCGTTACTTAATTATGTAATAGATTTACAAATTTTTATTATATTCTTAAACACTGTCTAGTAAAGGAATTGATGGTAGGTGTTTAGTTTTCTTAGAGACTCGTCAGTGAAATGTTAGAAGTCAATCTCAAATATCAGAAATCGAAAAAATTCTAATCACTACAAATAATAACACTTTCGACTTAATATTTCAATATTTACCTAGATTCACTCCATTCATCTGTGTTAATTAATAATAACATTAATAACCAGTCGAGCTCCTCCGTTAGGAACAAAATTATTAGTTTCCATTTATGAAGGAGACAACAATCTATTTTCATAGTAAAATCTTGTATCACAAAAAGGTAAGTTTACTAATCGACGCATTTTTAGTTTTCATACATCAGTTCCTTTTTCAGTGACTCTAAAATGACGATGAACCATTGATCGATGCATTTTCCTACTTTGATATTTAAGATCAGAATTTTAAATGGATTTATGATTCCTATCAACAAACATGAAAATGCTCTTATAATCCCTGTGTCTTAAAGTAGATAAACTATTTTATGATCTTATATAGTTGAGATCATGAGTCAATTGAAGCTAAACCACCATGGAAAACCTGTAAGCAATGGACGGCCGTTTCGTCCTATGGTGGGACTCCTCAGCAGCGCGCAAATCGATATAACATTGTGATTATAGTCTAGTTTCTATTCAAAAATGTTACCAAAAATCACCTTGATCTTTTGGAGTCGTCAGATTTGAGATTTGACTAAGAGAAAACTGTTTTTTGGTCTAAAAATACGAAATTACAATCACAATTTCTAGGCTTCTTTCAATTTTAGAAATTTTTAACACATACAAATAATGGGTAGTAAATCATTCCTTCTGAAATTATCTTTTTATTTGAACTATTTTATTTCACTGAAAATAATCATCAACAAAAATGTTTGCAAAATTATTGTTCATAAACTGTCCAACATAATTCACCTCATCAGAGTGGAGGTTTGTAGAGATTGTAGTAATTCTAATAGTAGAATTCATCAGTCGATCTAAGCTAAACCACCATTGAAAACCTAAAAGCACTGGACGGATGTCTAGTCTTAGTATAGAACTCATCCAGAAGTATGCATCTACGACACCGCATGCAGGACTCAAACTTAGGACCTCCGGCCTTATGAGCGAACGCTTAACCTCTAGACCACTAAGTTGGCATCCAACAGTGTTTAATGTCTAACTTCGATCAATCCACAATATTGTGAAATCGTCCACCACTGTCTTCAGTGAGTAACTGCCTTACAACAGACACAGTTGAACTCCACTGGTCACGGCCTCTAACAAGAACTCCGGGAACTCCATCCTCAAGCTAGTCATTAGTAAGCACATGGTGATTATTACCATTGAAAACCTGGATTGTTGGTAGTAGATTCCAAAATTTACCAGATATCACTTGAGAATAAGATGTCATTAACAAACGTTTGTCAAAACGTTGTTTTTACTTTTACATTTTGTTGAACATATATGCTATTTCAGTCAGTTAACGAAAAGTTTTAAAATTATTCTTCGTTCACACTGTTCCAAAATTTAGTTTGTTACTTTTAGCTACTAAACATTTGTAAGTAGTATAATTATTACTGAAGATTCTATAGTGACGATGGAACAGAACACTATCGTCGATGTTGAGCGTAGTATCAAGATATTTCCAATAGGCTTCAATATACTCCCTAAAAGTTGTTCCTTGGTCTTTGTTACAGATTCAAATCTTCCTGGCTTATTTTACAAACAGAAGAAGCGTTGAAGACAAATTCTTCCCTAAAATGTAGTCTCATTATTACTAAAAATAACTACTCAGTAAAAGATCATCAATTATCAAACTTAAACGGTTTACCATTTGGTTTCTGTGATAATATCTGCATACCTACCAGGCCAATAATGATTCATGCCTCTTCTTCAACTTGAATAACTAGATCTAACTTCCACTGTAAAGGAAATAATGTAATACCAAACACATATACATCTTTTCATCATCATGCCTTCGCCATATTTCATAATATTCCTTTAATAATATATAATATCCAAACCTTTGCTTTAGTGTTCACTTTCTTCCCAAGTTTCAGATACAATGAACTGAATAATACCGAATAATATGCAATCAAATCCTTCCACCACTCTTAAATATTCATTTACTTAAAAATTTGCAATGTTTCTTAGTTGGTACTCATGGAAGAAGTCTAATAAGTAAAGTATCATCGTTAACTTCCACTATGTATATAAATAAACTATTTCATTCACTCTTCTCAAATACTAATGGCAAAATATCCTAGGGCATAGTTAAAGAAGGCATCGGTTGAATCAACAATATGACAATTCTACTCATTAGTCACACAATATAACCAAGATTTATATAAGCAAAGATGGATAATGACTAGCAGTGGAATCCAGGACGCGCGTTTCAACCTATTTGGGACTCGTCAACTGGATGGTTGGTGTTCACTCTGAGACTGAAGCCTAGTACCTTTCACTTCAAACGTCATCGCATTATCCACTCAGCTGCTGAGTGGACAGATGCAGATTCATTTTATATTGTTTGTTTGAATCTTCCAATTGATGTTTAGGACTGCAATTGATCAGTCTGTTATAGGCATATGTGCATTCTGTGAGGATTGCCTCGAGATTGCCTTAAGTCACAAGTATTATAAACAGAGATAGTTTGTGACTAACAGTGAAATCCAGGACTCCAGTTTCGTCCTATATATATATATATATATATATATATATATATATATGTTTGACTGCTGATATTTAGTTTTTAATTAAATCATTAAACTGTAGCATCTATAGTCGCATGATATGGCATATCCTAAATAATTATGTTTACCTATGTAATATACGCTTGATCAATCAATGACAAACTATGATTACGCAACCATATTTATTTATTTATTTGAACGCATAAACATTGGTACAAAGGGGCACCGAATACATATGTGCCACATAAGTCGCTTAATTTGTTTGTGGGCTGTAATACTACCCGGGTGACTAAACCGAAGCAGGTGGTTTTCTTAGAGGGCCACACTCTGAGCATTTGACCTAAAGGTCTAACCTGCAAGGCAGTGGAGCAACGTAAGAAGATGCAGTCTCATGGTAGCCGGTTACTAATAATTGGTTCGTACATTATTCGTCCCCCCAGGATCTTGGAGCGTATGTACACCATTGATTTGGAATCAGGGTTTTCCAACTCACGTAGATGGATCCTCCTCATCCCTCAACCCAGTTAAAGTGCTGGAAATTTGCTTTTCTTCCTCTCAATTTCGGAAACAACACTGGAGTCGTAAGAAGACAATGAATAGGACTTCCCTGATAGTCGCTGCATACGCGTAGCCATGTGAGAGTATTTCGAAAGAAAGCGTTGACTCTCCCGACCCTCGTTCGTACCAGGGTATTTCGGGGGGACAACTATATCCAACTATGAAATATAACAACACTATAATAATATACCATTTAATATTCATTGATAAAACTGACAATAATAAAGATGATTGATTATTGGAATTAAGTAATATAATTATACCCATTTAAGTAATATCATAATTTCTTAATATGTCCTTTAGATTCTGGTGGATATTTATTGATATCATATTGTGATAAACGTTCAATAACATTCAAAATTTCTTCTTTAGTTAACTTCTTCATTGTTAGATTAGCTTGACTTTCAAATGACCAACCATAATCATAACGATTAAAGCCAAGATATTTTCTAGCTAATGTTGATTCTATAGGAAGTTTGGATTGATTATAAGCGGTTAAATGTTCAATAATTTCTTGTAATTTTTTTGAATTACATTTCATAGATGAAATAGTATTTGGATAAGATGAAGTATTTGGTAGGTTTGGTAATTTTTCATTATTTAATCTATCAATTAAATTATCTATCTAAGAAATAAAAAAGAATATAGATATAGATAGATATTTGAAGGGGGGGGGGTTGTGGAGATTTTTAGTAATTTTATATAATTGAAATCATGAGTTAATTGAAACTAGATCGCCATGAAAAACCTGGAAGTACTGGACGGCCGTTTCGTTCTATTGTGGGACTCCTCAGTGGCAGTGCGCATCCACGATCCCGCCTTGCGAGATTCGCGAGATTAAAGATGAGAAAAACCATTGGTTATTGTTTGTGTTATATTGTGTGGCCTTACTTACTTACTTACCTACTTACTTACTTACTTACTTACTTACTTACTTACTTACTTACTTACTTACTTACTTACTTACTTACTTACTTACTTACTTACTTACTTACGCCTGTTACCCCTCGTCGAGGAGCATAGGCCACTCACCAGCATTCTCCATTCAACTCTGTCCCAAACAATACTTTCCAGTTCTTTCCAGTTAACATTCATTCTTTTCATATCTGCTTCTATTTTCCAGCGTAATGTGTTCATTGGCCTTCCTCTTTTCCGCTTCCCTTCAGGATTCCAAGTTAGCGATTGCCTCGTGATGCGATTCGGTGATTTCCTTAATGTATGTCCGATCCATTTTCAACGTCTTTCCCTAATTTTATCTTCAGCTGGAAGCTGGTTTATCCTCTCCCATAAAACGCTGTTGCTGATAGTATCCGCTCAGTGAATGTTGAGTATTTCGCGTAAACAACTGTTTATAAATACTTGTACATTCTTGACGATGAATGTAGTAGTTCTCCAAGTTTCAGCTCCATACAGTAGGAGTGAATGACTTGACGTTCGTATTGAAGATTCCGACTTTGAAGTTAGTTGGCAGTTTTTTCAGTCCCATATGGTCTTCAATCGTAGAAATGCTGCCTTTGCTTTGCCAATCCTCGCCTTTACATCTAAATCAGATCCTCCTTGTTTATCAACTATGCTTCCCAGGTACGTGAATGTTTCCACCTCTTCCAGAGTTTCTCCATCAAGTGTGACTGGGTTGATGTTTCCCGTGTTGTATTTGAGGATCTTGCTTTTTTCTTTGTGTATGTTGAGGCCTATTGATGCAGAGGCTGCTGCTACATTTGTTGTTTTCGTCTGTATTTGTTCGTATATATGAGATAGGAGGGCTAAGTTATCTGCGAAGTCCAAATCGTCTAATTGGTTCTGAGATGTCCATTGTATTCCGTGTTTCCCCTCTGATGTCGAAGTCTTCATAACCCAATCAATCACCAGAAGAAAGAGAAAGGGTGAGAGTAGACAGCTTTGTCTGACTGCTGTCCTTGTTGGAAATGCATTTGTCAGCTATCCTCCATGCACCAGTTCGCACTGTAGTCCGTTGTATGAGTTCCGGATAATGTTGACAATCTTTTGAGGAACTTCATAATGTCGAGGAAGTTTCCATAATGTTCTCCGGTCCACACCGTTAAACACCTTCTCATAGTCAATGAAGTTGATGTATAGTGACGAATTCCACTCAACTGATAGCTCAACGATGACCCGTAGTGTCGCAATTCTGTCTGTGTGGCCTGAGTGTCCTGTTTAATATATCACGTGATAAGACCGCCGATTGGAGAGGAGTGATTTTATTGATCGGACTGATGATACACAAAATTTGTGCGAGCAGTCTAGAGCACTTGTCGGTTCCGTTATCTGCCTAACCTAGTTTGCCTAAATGATTTTATTGTGAAGTCAAATCTAGTAGTGGGTAATTGAGAGGTAAGTTATTATTATTATTATTATTATTATTATTATTAATGAATATGATGGCGAAACTATAATCTATGGACAAACCAATCAGATTTAGGATAACGAGTCTCGGATTTTGACACGAAATTCTTTCATTTATTTGGTTAAACAGCATTTCAGCATTATAGCTGATGTCAGTTCGTGATGAAAACCCTAAATCTAATTCCTAACCCTAATCATCAACTGTAAATCATAATCCTTATTCTTCAAACTGCTTTATAACCCTCATTGAGCCATAGTAAGTAGGTGGACATTCTCATAGTCACTTTGGTGTCACTCAAAAGTCGTCCATAAATTATAGTTACACCAATATCATTCATTCAGCCTTGAATTTGAGCAACACTACTTACAATTTTCTAATATCTGATTAAGAAATCTTTTAAATTTAGTAACTATGACATCAAATCCAAAAACTTTAGGTCTCATATGAAGCGAATGATTCTTACCTACCGAATGTATTCAAATTGCAGTGTTTAGATGTTTTATCCCGAAGTGAATTATGAATGGTAACTTTGAGAACTATCTATGGACCAATATGATATGTATATTTCTTATTGTATACTTGTTAAGTAACTTAACTATTCATATTTTATGTTCCTTTTATTATAAGCTTTATTTTGACCCATAGACTATTACTGTACGATTTACCATTCCTGAGTTATCCCCAGTCTACTAATTACTGTTCCCCATATCCACAGCCACATTTGGCTAAATCTTGTCCAAATGTTATTTTCCATTTTATGATACGATGTGGTCTGTTTGGTTTGTATATAAACCCAGTATGTTTGAAATACACGATTCTTACCTCACAGTCTGGGATTTGTGTTCTGAACTCAACAAACAGGGCTAGACATGGAGAAGGACCGATAAGTACTCTAGACTGCTTGTATGGGTTTATGTGTTATTGGTCTGGTCGATAAATCACTGTTCTCTAATTGCCGATATCATTACGTAATATATTAAAAGGGCACAAGGGCACAACTTATAACACAGATTATCATATTCATTTGTTATTATATATTAGTTCTTTCTTTTAAGAATAACTTCAACAAAAAGTTTCTGACTTATATTTCTGATTAGTCCCTATCGCTTTAAGTTCACTTACCTTGTTATGTGTCTCATGGTCATTAAGTGCTACTGACAAAGTTGTTCCTTATCGATTTCTTTACAGAATCTAAAGTAATTTCCAAAGTCCTATCTTCTTTATTAATGTAATGATTATTAATGTTGAAGTAATGTTGTATGGTAGATATCCGGTCTACTCAAGTTCCTATTCCTTGTGCTATATTATAGAAATCCTCAATCATTCATAGATAGAATTCATTGTAGGTCAACCAGAAACTCTAACAGACATAATCATTCTTTTCAAGACTTAACACAATTATACGAATTGAAGTAGAATAATTCATCTAACCTGAATTCTCAACCTCAAGTTGAGTTTTTTTAACTTAAGCATTATTAATCAGAAGGGGTTTTGTGGAGATCTCAGTATTTTTTCATAGTTGAAATCACGAGCCAATTGAAGCTGGACCACTATGGAAAACCTGGAAGCACTGGACGGCCGTTTCGTTATATTAGGGGACTCCTCATTATTTCTGTAAAAACTGTCTTAAAACTGGAATAATTTCTACAAACTGGCCTAGCAAGAAAACAATGATAATAACTGTGCTGTTTTCCGCGATTGAATTCAATTAAGATATACACTTCCTAAGGTACACTAAACTCTCTAAGCAAATGAGAAGACTATAGTTGGTATAAAGGTTTAACTACCAAACTGAATTATCATTTACACAAATCATAAGTAGAGATGTGATTATCCTTCCCATTCAAACAAGGAAATGTAGACTGAGACTTTCAGTAGGTGCATTAGTGACTTCTTTTAAAACTGTCTCTCATTAGTAATGTTTAACTCATCCTCTAATCTTGAAATAGCATGTAGGCATGAGGATTTGATGCCTATAGACTTAACAATCCTATCAAACAAGGTTTATCTGTAGGGAAAAAAGAAAATGTGATGTTCATTGGAAAGATTCTAAAGAATAACCGTGAGACAATCGCTTATATTAACTAAATTTAACATCTGATCAACAATGAGGTTCCTTTAAGGATTCTTTAATTAGATCCCCCCTAGCTCGAAACCATGAACTTTACTCAATTCTTCTCCAAATTTTGTTATATCATTATTTCTGAATTATCTAATCTTCTGGATTCTCCATGTCCCTTTCTTTTTTCTCTTTCCAAATTAATTTTGCTGGATTATACTCCTTTAATAACATTTTCAAACCCTAATCTTTCCGATTACTGCTTATACTTTTACTACTTCTACCACTATGGGATTTGAATCCACAACTGCATCTCTGTGCTAATGTAGTATGAATGAAATATTTTAGAAAGTAGTTCATCTTTTAAAATTAAACAAATAATCAGGATTGGGTTGCATTGGCACCTGAAGCACGGATACAGAAGTCTCGTCTAGCTTTCGCCAACTTGCGTCATTTATGGAGTAGGCGAGATATCCGTCTAGCAACCAAAGGACGGGTTTACTGCTCAGCAGTTCGTTTCGTCCTACTTTATGGCAGTGAAACATGGCCGGTAAGAGTAGAGGATATTCGTATGTTACTAGTATTCGATCATAGGTGTCTTCAAAGCATTACTAGTATATCCTGGGACCACCAAGTAAGTAATGCAGTTGTTGGGAAAAGGGTACTAGGTAAGGTTGGCAAATCGATTGATGAAGTACTGAAACTTGATCAGTTGAGATGGCTGGGACATGTGTTACGTATACCCCATCACCGACTGCCCCGACGTGCAATGTTTCATGGTGTAGGAGTAGGTTGGAAGAAAGCTAGGGGCGGCCAGACCAAAACGTGGCACAAATCCATGAAGTCACTGACAAGTGGGCTGAGTCATGTTGGTAGGTGTAGACTACTTGGTTGGGATTCGCGAGATGATAGCAACCGATGGTTAAAGACCTTGAATGACATGGCTCAAAATCGTTTGCAATGGCGAAGTTGCATCCACTCTTTGTGTTCTACCAAATTCTAATCCTCTGAATTCCTCATGTCTTTATCCTTTTTCTCTTTCCAAATTTATTTCACTGGATTATACTCCTTCAATAACATCTTCAAACCCTAATCTTTCACATAATGCTTATACTCTTACTACTTTTACTACTATGGGATTTGAATCGACAATTGCATCTCTGTGCCAATGTAGTATGGCAACTCGAACTGATGTATGTACGTACGTACGAAGTCCTACGCTGTGACTGACCAACTGATTGACTGATTTCTGCATTATATTAAAATAATCTCCAATGAAAAGAAACGTTATTCATATTACCTCTGTTTGAGTTAATTTTTTAGATTCATTATTGAAATATTTTCTATGTGGATATTCATATCTACCATAACCTAAATAAATTTTTTCACTATTTGATTCAGGCGGTCCAATTGTTTTATCATAGTTTGTTAAACGTTCAATAATTTTATTGATTTTTTGGGGGGATAATTTTGTTTTCTTGAATGAGTTATGACTTGGATTGGATTGATGTAGAATACTGGATGAATATTCTTTCTAAAATATATAAGAATAAATATGGATAATCTGAGTTAAGATATGATATGTGAGGGATTGTTGGGAATCAATCAAAGAACTAATCGTAGAAAGATACTTACTTACTTACTTACTTACGCCTGTTACTCCCAATGGAGCATAGGCCGCTGACCAGTATACTCCAACCCACTCTGTTCTGCCCTTTCCTTTCTAGTTCTATCCAGTTTTTGTTCATTCTTCTCATGTCTGTACCTATTTCTCGGCGTAATGTGTTCTTTGGTCTTCCTCTTCTCCTTTGGCCTTCAGTATTCCATGTGAGGGCTTGCCTTGTGATGCAGTTGGGTGATTTCCTCAAAGTGTGCCCAATCCACTTCTAGAGCTTCTTCCTGATTTCTTCCTCCATTGGAATCTGGTTTGTTGCCTCCCACAGTAACTTGTTGCTGATAGTGTCTGGCCATCTGATCCGAAGTATCTTGAGTAGACAACTGTTAATAAACACTTGTATCTTCTGGATAATGGCTTTCGTAGTTCTCCACGTTTCCGCCACATACAGTAGAACTGTCTTCACATTTGTATTGAAAATTCTAACCTTGGTGTTGGTTGACAATTGTTTTGAGCTCCAGATGTTCTTCAGTTGTAGGTAAGCTGCTCTTGCTTTGCCGATCCGCGCCCTCACATCTGCATCTGATCCACCGTGTTCATCAATGATGCTGCCCAGATATGTAAAGGTTTCCACATTCTCCAAAGCTTCTCCGTCAAGTGTAATTTGATTGGTGCATGTTGTATTGTATCGGACAAACTTGCTTTTCCCTTTGTTTATATTGAGACCGACTACTACTGTGGTTGCTGCTACACTGATCGTTTTCTCCTGCATTTGTTGTTGCGTTTGTGATAGAAGAGCCAGATCATCTGCAAAGTCTAAATCGTCAAGCTGCATAATGCCTGTCCACTGTATCCCGTGCTTTCCTCCAGATGTCGACGCCTTCATGATCCAGTCGATCACCAGGAGAAAGAGAAAGAGTGAGAGTAAGCAACCTTGCCTAACACCGGTCTTTACTTCAAACGAGTCGGTGAGTTGTCCTCCATGGACGATTTGGCAGTTTAGTCCATCATAGGAGTTTCGTATGATATTAACTAACTTTTGAGGCACGCCGTAGTGTCGAAGAAGCCTCCATAGTGTCGTCCTGTTCCCGCTATCAAATGCCTTCTCGTAGTCAATGAAGTTAGTGTAGAGTGATGAATTCCATTCGATTGATTGTTCCAGAAAAAAATTATTCAAACCACATATTGTACTTACTAAAAATAAGTAACTTAAGCTATATTTAATAATTTTTCCAATAATGTAGATAGGCATTATTTATCTATTTTTCAGTTTTGAGCTACCATTTTATTTATCATATTTTATTTCACAAATTTAATCCTTCTATCTGCAAAATAATCTTTGATATTTAGTCTTTCTTGAAGAAATAATTTTAATATAATTTCGATATACTTACGAATAATCTTGTTCATTTCATACCGTAGAATTGAAGTCATAAAACAATTGGGGTAATGTAGGTTTGTCACAGCCTTCCACTTAACTATTCGAGTATGTAAGGGCGTATATCTGTATCTATATCCATATCCTTATATGTGAATATATATATGTACATATCAGTCAGTCAGTAAGTTAGTCACAAGGAAGAATCTATACGTATGTACATCGGTTCAAGTTTCAATACCCCATTAGCAGATGTAAATATACATCAGGCAGTTTTAAGCGTGGATGAAGCCCTCAATGAGACAGATCACCTCCTTTTAAAAATAAACATTATGAATAGGATAAACCTGAAATATCTGCTTAAAAGAACAGCGTTTCATGAAGTATTAGCAATGAGAAATTGTGAAAAACACTTCGGGTAACTGAGAAAGAAATCTTCATTTAACACTTACATTTGTTCATATTATGTGTTCAAGATATTCTCAGGTAATGTTCGATACCGAAACAATACTACAAAGAACTTTCATCCAGGTAAACAAATAACATGTTCACTGAAAGTGAGGGTTGGTGGAAATACCCACAATCACACAAAAAAATGTTCTTTATTTGAGTCATCTGTTGTAATTTAATTATCAATAATAATTACATGGAATACTAACAGTAGCAAAGAACTACGCGAACAATGACAGTAAGAATGAAAAATCAATCAAATTAACACCAATACAAACGTCAAGACAATCCTACTGTAAGGAGCTGATACGTGGAGAACTACTACATCCATCGTCAAGAAGGTACAAGTATTTTTTACAATTGTCTACGCAAAATACTCAACATTCACTGACCGGATACTATCAATAACAGCGTTTTATGGGAGAGGGAAAACCAACTTCCAGTTGAAGAGGAAATTCGGAAACGATGTTGGAAATGGATCGGACATACATTAAGGAAATCACCAATGTGCATTACAAGGCAATCCCTAACTTGGAATCCTGAAGAGAAGCAGAAAAGAGGAAGGTCAAAGAATACATTACGTCGGGAAATAGAAGTAGATATGAAAAGGATGAATGTTGACTGGGACGAACTAGAAAGGAAGGATCAGGACAGAGTTGGATGGAGAATTCTGGTGAGCGGCCTATGCTCCTCGACGAGGGGTAACAGGCGTAAGTAAGTAAGTAAGTATATCATACTGATATGTGTTGTGTTGATTGTGACCACCAAATTTAAAAATTTCTCATATTTCGCTTGTGGTTGTTGAAGAAGTCATTTTAATTCAAAGATATCTTTCATCATAATATAATAGTGGGTTCGAGTCCTTCGTACAGGATTATGGGTGTTCAGTGCTAAGGAGTCCAATACTAAGACAAGACGGCCGTCCAGTGCTTCCGGGTCTTCAGTGATGGTGTAATAATGATCGGTTCATGATCTCATTTAAGACTCAGCAATCTCGTTAGTGAATTACTGCGAGATGATTTCCTTCACTTCAAATGGTAAGTTATGACTGGTGGACTTAACCCTAGCGATGAGTGGAAAGATCGTAGTTGATGGCATTTGATGATTGTCAAATCATATCATGAGTTAATTAAAGTTGAAATATTGACCATAGGGTTCTAATTTAACAGTCTAAAGATTAAGCGCAAATCTCAGGGATCCTAAGTCTGTTATTTCTTAGGATTATAGCTATTAACAGATTACAAGTTTCATACTAGTAAGAAACACTTTTAAGTTTATTGTTTGGCATCAAATTAATTATCTAGATGGTATCAACTAAAGATGGATATCCACTTAACATTTAATATAAACATTTCTCGTCCTCAATTTTCCATATGTTACTGATACAAACAGTTAAACACATTCAACAATAACAATCCTATCATCATATATGTTTATAGATTATAACAGTTTACTTTTAAAAGTATAATTTTATTAATAAATTTGTCTCATTCTTCTGATAATGATCATATACTCACTAGTGATTGGCTCCATGAGGTATTTCCTGGAGTTCTAGTGAGAAGCAGTAACTAGTGGAGTTCAACCACGTCTGTTGGGAGATATCAACTCACTGAAGACATTGATGAATGGTTGCTAAATTTCGTGGACTAGTTGATGTTAGACATTAACACCGTTGAATGCCGGCTCAGTGGTCTATCGGTTAAGCGCTCGCTTGAGAGACTGGTAGATCCTGGGCTCGAATCTCACGAGGCGGGATCGTGGATGAGCACTGCTGAGGAGTCCCACAATAGGATGAAACAGCCGTCCTGTGTTTCTAGGTTTTTCATAGTGGTCTAGTTTCAATTGACTCATGATTTCAACCATATAAAATTACTAAAATCCCCACAAAACCTCCTTCTGATAATTCTTAATTATTTTATTAACTTGTACTTATACTTGGAACAGTATTGATATGAATGTACCAGTGACTTAATCATATGATCGAGTGAATCTGTATATAGAATGATTATTTCGTTAGTAATATGAAAAAGTGCAAGTTTAAACCACTTGTCACATGAATTATATAACTATGTTTACATAAACAAAATTCAAACATACCATGGCAACAAAATGAATTTGATGATGAAGTGATTTTCGTATTCATTGTATTTCATATGAGAGGGCGAGGAAGAAAAAGAAAGAAAGAGTGAGATAGGGAATTTATGTGGAGTGAATAGAAGTGAATGATAGTTGATTCAGTGAATTATACGATTCAGTATTGAAAGTGTGATGTACAACCAATTTGATATGGTTAGTAGCGACGAAAACAACAAATGTTAGCAACAGCCTCTGCATCAATAGACCTAAACATACACAAAGGAAAAAGCAAGATTCTCAAATTCAACACGGAGAACATCAAGTCGATCACACTTGATGGCGAAAATCTGGAAGAGGTGGAAACATTCACTTACTTGGGAAGCATCGTTGGTAAACAAGGAGGATCGGATGCAGATATAAAGGTGAGGATTGGCAAAGCAAGGGCAACATTTCTACGATTGATGAACATATGGAACTCAAAACAACTCTCAACAAACTTCAAAGTCGGAATCTTCAATACGAACGTCAAGTCATTCACTCCTACTGTATGGAGCTGAAACTTGGAGAACTACTACATTCATCGTCAAGAATGTACAAGTATTTATAAACAGTTGTTTACGCGAAATACTCAACATTCACTGACCGGATACTATCAGCAACAGCGTTTTATGGGAGAGGATAAACCAGCTTCCAGCTGAAGATAAAATTAGGGAAAGACGTTGAAAATGGATCGGACATACATTAAGGAAATCACCGAATCGCATCACGAGGCAATCGCTAACTTGGAATCCTGAAGGGAAGCGGAAAAGAGGAAGGCCAATGAACACATTACGCTGGAAAATAGAAGCAGATATGAAAAGAATGAACAACAAGTTGAACGAACTGGAAGTGATTTCCCAGGACAGGGTTGTATGTAGAATGCTGGTGAGTGGCCTATGCTCCTAGACGATGGGTAACAGGCGTAAGTAAGTAGTTTCTGAATGGCTGGCATTTCACTTGTCTCATTTTCTTGAAATAATGTCCATTTAATTCTGAGTCGGTGTATGATTATCAATGTATGAAATTGTGTCACAATGAATAGATTGATTATTGAACAACTTTTGTTGTTAGTGAAAGTAAGCATCATTGATTTCTCGATGAAATAGTGAAAACGTACAGTCAAGGAGAATGTGCTTTTGAGACGAATCGTCAATTAGTTGATAAGTATATTGACACTTTGTACATTTCGAAGGATTCAAGAACAACCAAAAAAATAGACAATAATTTCACGTGACGTCAGTTTATGTAGTTGATGATTTTTCATAGTTGCAAGCGTGAGTCAATTGAACCTAGACCACCAAGGAAAACCTGGAAGCACTGGACGGCCCTGTAGTCCTATTGCGGAACTCCTCAGCAGCGTGCATCCACGATCCCGCCTCGTATGATTCGAACCCAGGATCTATCATTCTCGCGCCAGATCACTTAACCGATAGACCACTGAACAGGCATCCGATGGTGTTTATGTCTAACTCCAACCAATCCACGAAGTTGAGCAACCATTCACCAATTGTCTTCAGTGAGTTCCTATCTGACAACAGACGTGGTTTGAACTCCACTGGTCACTGCTTCTCACTAGAACTCCAGGATTTACCTTATGTTACTACAGTACATTTGATGTATGTTTAATTAATGATATTGTTGTTATCTTGGTTTATTGATTTTGTAATATTTGATTATAGGATTTCCTCTATTGTATAAAGTAGACAATGTGTTGTGTTGATTGCAACTGTGACTGATTGTTGTCATTTGTGGTTGTGGTGGTCGTGGTGTTTCGAGTCGATCCCAATTATTTTTGTGATTGCATTTGAAGTTATATGTGATTAATTTGTTGATTATGTATCAGTATGATGCAATTGGTGTTAATTTGATTGATTTACTGTACTGAGTTGATCTGTTTGTTATCGTCAATACTCCTTATTCTATTATTTTTGTCCGTTCACACTTAAGTTTTTCCCTGTCTCAAACAATAAAGTACTTTTCTGCCAAACAAATGTTTATTAGCGACAAACCTATTCTTTATTAGTCGTGGATAGATCTCACGTGAAATATTCTTTTGAAAAATAAATATTCCTTTCTGTTCAATGTGACACTCTGCAAGAGTTTGTACCAACGGCCGCGTCAGAAATCCAAAATGGATCTTTCAGTTAAACACTGGGTTGGCATCTGATGTTATACATAAATTCAATTGATTGACGATATTGTGAGAGAAACATACATTACTTACTTTCTTTTATTCTGGTTAACGTTTTTATTGGCAAGGTTGTTTTCTATAGGATGGGGTTACTGACCTCACTTCCAATCCTCCTCCTTCACCCCGTCTTGGGACCGGCAGTAACCTTAGAACAACTACAGGCGGAGTTCTCACACACTAACACTGATGATATTATTCGATAAGTGATTAAATTATTCTTATTAAAACTCCCCCTCAAAATTAGTTTTCAGTGACCGTTTGATGATTTTTTTAACACAAATTGTTATGAAAATTGTCGGATTTTCTAATTTTACACCACTTACTGAACATTGAAACCTCATTTATCTGGAATCTTATACTTAGACGACTTAGATTTCCAATGATTCTTAATTTTTATCATTTTTGTCCAACTAAAGTCAGTTAGTGATGTGACGTTGCAAAATTCAACAATTTCCATTACCTCTAATAACATAATATTCTGATGCTATTAACTACATTCCTTTATATGATTATTAGTTATCTAACATTTGTTTTAGTCAATTCATAGAATATGTACTGATTAACTCAGCGCAGGAAGAAATCAGGAAGAAGCGTTGGAAGTGGATAGGACACACTTTGAGAAAAGCAACCAACTGCGTAACAAGACAAGCCCCCACATGAAATCCTCAAGGCCAAAGGAGAAGAGGAAGACCAAAGAACACATTATGCCGAGAAATGGAAACAGATATGAGAAGAATAAACAACAACTGAATAGAACTAGAAAGGAAGGCCAAGGACAGAGTGGGTTTGAGAATGCTAGTCGACGGCCTATGCTCTGGGGTTAACAAGCGTAAGTAAGTAAATAAGTAAGTAAGTAAGTAACCTTGATCTTTAAAAGTTTACTATCACACATTTAATTTCAACCAAAATTGTTTTTAAATATCATACAAAAGTTTATTCGTTCATAATTCTAACTAGCAATGTAATCTAAGCTGAATGTTTACTAACATATCTGATACTCATCGAATGGAATTACCTAAATCTCAATATTGATGCTTACCACATCATTTCAAGCATTAGTGAATACAAACAAACTATATTGTATAACTCACTTAGTATTGTTTGTTTGAATTTTCCCATTGATGTTTAGGACTGCAACTGGTCAGTCTCTAATTGACATATGTGCATACTGTGCGTATTGCTGCGATATAGCCTTAATTCGCAAACATTATAAGCAAAGATGGATAGCGGCTAGCAGTAGAATCCAGGACTCAGTAGCTGAGTAGATAATGCGATGGCGTTTGAAGAGAAAGGTGCTGAGTGATCATCAACTCTGAGATGCAGGTACATCCAGCTGACGAGTCCCAAATTGGACGAAACGCAAGTCCTGGATTCCACTGCTAGCCACTATTCATCTTTGCTTATATTGTATAGCATTTGAAATTAATTCTGATAGCTAAGATTAAAAATTTTAAAGTACATAATCAATTATCATACATATTATGCAGTGATTAAAACTAATATTAAATACAAGAAGGGGTTTTGTAGATATTATAGTAATTTTAGCAGTTGAGATAATGAGTCAATTGAAGCTAGACCACCATTGAAAACCTGAAAGCACTGGACGGTCGTTTCGTCCTATTGCTCATTAGTGACTGGCTTCAGGAGGTATTTCCTGGAGTTCTAGTGAGAAGCAGTGGTAAATGGAGTTCAACCAGGTCTGTTGTGAGATAGTAACTCACTGAAGACATTGGTGGATGTATCGCTCAATTTCATGGATTGGTTGAAGTTAGACATTAACACCGTTGGATCCCGGTTCAGTGGTCTGGAGGTTAAGCGCTCTTGCACAAAACTGATTGGTTCTAGGTTCGAATCTCATGTGGCAGGATCGTGGATGCGCACTGCTCAGGAGTCCCGCAATAGGACGAAACGGCCGTCCAGTGCTTCCAGGTTTTCCATGGTGATCTAGCTTCAATTTACTCATGATCTCAACTACTAAAATATGTATATCTTAAAGAGAATTCAGCGAGGAATTTTTTCTCTTCGCGACGAAATCATTTACTTACGTTGTACATTCGTATAGTTATATGGGAAATACATGTCTATAGAAGGATAGGAAAGATTGCATCATAAAATTGATTCCAGACTATTATTATCAAATGAGGTCATTCAATAATCAAGGGTTAAGGAAGGAATATAAGGATGAAAATAATTTACAGATCAGATAATTGTCCAATTGACAGATATTAGGATAAAATGCAAAACATTAAGGTCATAATAATAAAAACCGAATAATAATCAATAGAACGTGTTTCAAGGTGATAGTAATAAAAATAAAACCCAAAACATACTACAAAAGGGAATTAGGGCCAAGGAAAGATGAGAAGTTGGACATATCGATTTTGTACGTCAAATTCGGGCTTGAGTTGGTGGATTGCCAATTGCCTTAGCAGTGCATAAGGTTTTGATTAAACCTCCATTCGATCCGATCCTTTGACTGTGTAGATTATTTCACAAGGAGACTCCTTTGGAGCGATTTATCAATAGTTGATTAAATGCTCCTGTATTGAACTAGTAATTGTTTTGAATTTTCCTTTTAAAAGCCATACCGGATAGTGTTCTCAGATGCGTTTGGAAAGTGATCTCTTTGTGCGGCCAATCTAACCTACCCCAAATGAGCAAGTAAATTTATAGATGTATATTGATGTGGCCCAAAGTAGAAGTTTATCCATAATACATTTATAATCCAATCTTTCCTATACATCCACAGGTATCTATTTACCACACAACTATGCATATACGAATGTATAGTTTTAGTGAATGATTTCGTCGAGAAGAGAAGTTAGACATTAACATCGTTGGATGCCGGCTCAGTGGTCTAGTGGTTAGGCGCTCGAGCGTGGAACTGATAATTCCTGGGTTCGAATATCACGAGGCGGGATCGTGGATGCGCACTGCTGCGGAGTCCCACAATAGGACGAAACGGCTTTTTTCATGGTGGTCTAGCTTCAAATGATTCATGATCTCAACTATTAAAACTTTCTTTCAATGACGCAATAAATTATTTTAATTAAATAAATCTTACTTGCATAATTCAACTTGGATACAAGAAGAAAAAAAAGTGAAATGAATTTAAATGAATTCAAATTTAAACAATGACTCATATTTATATTTCTTTTTTATTAGATGAACACACACATACATACAAACATAGGAAAATAGACACACGAGAACAAGGTCATTTGATAAATTTTAAAAAAAATAATCGAATAATTAAAACTAATCAATTTAGTTCAAAGGAGAGAGGGGGGGTGTTGTGATGATTAATTTAACTTTTAAGTGTACTCATTATTATTTGAACACATGAATACTGGTACAAAGGAGCACCAGATATATATACACAACAGAAATCTCATTTGATTTGTGTGAGGGATGTGATACTGTCCAGATGCCCGAACCGAAACAGGTGGTTTCCCTAGGGAGCCACACCCAGAGCCTTTGACCTACAGGTCCGATCCACAAGGCAGTGCAGGAGCATCGTGAGGAGATGCAGTCCCATGGTAGCCGGTGACCAACGATTGATTCATACGCCATTTGTTCCCTCAGCAGGATACTGGAGCCAGTCCATGTGCACCATTGGTTTGGAATCAGGCTTTTCCAACTCCCCCACATGAACATTCCGTGTCCACTGTAGTGGTGATCATAGTTCGTCCCTGACTCGATATCCACTACAAAATTGGTGAGCCGCATTTTGAACACGCACCATTTTTCTACAAAGTTTATGATCCGCTTTTTCAACGCGCACCATCTCTCTACAAGTCTGCTGAACATTCTCTAATCATATCATAAAGAACTTCACATTGGAATTACTGTTACAATTATTAACAATTCATTGACAGTCATAATCTATTTACTCATAACTTTGTTCCTTTGGAATTATATCGATATATTCACATATTTGTACCCAAAGTGACAGTTTTTTTTATTCGGTGAGTCTCTCATATATTTTTTGTTGTTATTGGTTATTTCTTCATATTGTATATCTCAATCCACAGCTTATTATTATTACTGCAGATATTATTTCTTTGTATCATGTCACTCGATAATTCGCTTAGCCTTTCATCTAAGTCTATTTCCGTGGGTGCCATCTCTGTACCTTTACCTGTTTTTAATCCTCGAAAGGCAGAACTCTGGTTTGCACGCTTAGAAAGTTTTTTTGTTACAAACAAAATCACAAGCCAGATCACGAAATTTAGTTACGCAAATTCGTTGCTGTCGGATGACGTTATTGAGCAAGTGCCTGACGTCATTTTTAAACCGGATCCTGACTCACCATATGATTGCCTAAAAAGAGAGGTCATACGTGTCACATCTCTCTCTGACCAGCAGACTATCGATCAACTTTTAGCCAATGTAGAGCTAGGTGATAACACACCTTCCCAATTAAAACGCCATATGACAAGTGTTTTAGGGAATCGTATAGTTGATAAACGTCTATTATATCAATTGTGGCTCAGACGCCTCCCACAAAACATACAGCAGATACTCGCAATTGGAGACGAGGATATCGATTTTGATAGGCTGGCAGACATAGCCGATCGAATTTACGAGCGGACCAGGACTCACTCGGTATCACACGTACAAACAAACTCAACCGACGAGATCGCCGAGTTACGACAGACAGTCGACGCCCTCACTAAACAGATAGCTCAGCTACAACTTTCGAATGCCCACCACTGCGAGTGTAGAGGAAGGTCCAGAAGTCGTACACGTCGTAGTCCAAGCACCATCCGACATAACATTTGCTGGTACCATAAAACGTTCGGTAAACAAGCTAAAAAGTGTATTCCTCCCTGTAATTTTGCAAGCACATGGAAAAGGGAACATCAAGGCCGACAATTAGTGACGACTGCGGTCACCGACCACAACTCACACGAAAGTCGTTTGTTATATGTCACGGACAGAAGAACCGGAACACAGTTCTTAGTCGACACAGGGGCAGAGGTTAGTGTAGTACCACCTACTGCACTCGAGAAAAAGACACCTGACCCCATACTGAAACTAAGAGCCGCGAATAGATCCGAGATCAAGACATACGGTAAAAGACATTTACAATTGCATTTCGGTCCCAAATCCAACTTCTCATGGAACTTCATCATAGCTGATGTTCTTGTTCCCATTATCGGTGTTGATTTCCTGCAATCACATAAAATACTTGTAGACGTTAGAAACTGGAAACTGGTACTTGCCGATCACAGCAGCGTAATCAAAGGAATTCTATCTAATGAGAAGTCTATACATTTATTGGTCAAACCACATCGCGAGAATGACAAACCGTGTTTCAAAGGTGACAAACGGACACATACTGTCGTACACCACACTAAGACAGAGGGACCACTAGTATTTGCACGTCCAAGACAGCCTTTACAGACCCCTTACGACGGCTCTTTTAAAATTGTCCGAAGAGACAACAAAACAGTTACGATAGAAAAAGCTGGTAAACATGCTACTGTTAGCATCGACAGAATAAAACCAGCGTTTTCAGAGCACATCAAGAAGCAGACAACGAAATCATGCAAATCCGCATCAAAGCAAGCACTACACAAACTACCTGTAACAATCAATACTTCATACGGAAGTTCAACGGCTACAGAAACTACTACAAGATCAGGTAGGAGAGTACACTTTCCGGATAGGTACGTAGCTACAACCATACTTATCTAGCTCAAATGCTACAAATTGTTCTCTATTTTTATTAACTGTTCTTTATTGGCCCCACGGAACTTCATTATACTTACTTTTAACTTCATGCAATCCTTATACACATACATAAAACGTTTCAACACATACAAACTGTTATTACGGCTTAACGCTTACTCATCACATCGGATTGTACATTTATTTTATAAACAATTTTTTTATCACTTTGTCGAACATAGATGTTAATAAAAAAAATCTTTTTTTTTATGAAAAAAACACATCTACGTTCTGGATGGGAGCTTATGTAGCAAGCCCATTCAACTACTGTATTTTTTGTGTGCTCTCTGTAATCCTAACATTTAACCAACTGTAAATTTATGTGTGAGTCTGATTGAGCGCATGTCTGCACATCAATCTTTAATCTGTTCTCTCATTGGTTGTGAACAAAGACAATCAATAATTTATCCACAACCGTTAACACTCATAAATATATATGGATTTTTAACACTCACACACACACACTTGTTTTCCCGGTGTGCTTGCTATCTGTACGCTTGTGGATTTTTTACCGAGCTTCAACAATAAACTATTTCTATAACTGGTGTTCAGGCTTTTGAATAATCTCGAGTAAACCCGTAATTCTACTAGGAGATCTAGCCTGCAGTAAATAATCAGTTAGCGGGATATTATTTATTTATTGGAGTCAGATATAGAGGAATTAATCCACTACACCACCAACCCGGTTAAAGCGCCGTACATTGGATTTTCGTCCTCTCAATTTGGTAAACAACAGTAATGCCACTGTGAGAAGGCGATGAATAGGACTTCCCTGACAGAGGTTATATATTCGCGTGGCCATGTGAGAGCATTTGGAGAAGGAGAGAGGACTCTCCCCACTCTCAGCCGTACCAGGGCATTTGAGGGCGTTGTACTCACTAGTGATTTGTGATTCACAGGTCTTATCAATTATATTGATTGATTGTTATCCTACATTGAGAACTGATTGTAGTTAGAAATGTGTACTAATAGATGTCAACTAAGTAATTTGACGGACCAGCAAATGCTGAGTTTGATTCTTAAGATGATAAATATTGTGTAGTGCTAACAAATTTCATAGTAGAACCAAGTAGTTGTCCAGTACTTCCTGGTTCTTATTCGTATCCTAAATTAGGATAATCCGTCTTGAATGCCATGTACAAAACAATCTATTACTTACTTACTTACTTACTTACTTACTTACGCCAGTTACCCCTCGTGGAGGGGCATAGGCTGCCCACCAGTATTCTCCATCCAACCCTGTCCTGGGCAATCGTTTACAGTTCTCTCCAGTTGTTTTTCATCCTTTTCACATCTGCCTTCTTCTTTTCCGCTTCACTTCCAAATTCGAAGTTAGAGATTGCCTTGTGATACAGTTTGGTGATTTCTTCAATGTATAAAACATAATCTATATCTTGTTGTATATATAAATTATTAATTCTATCGAAGTGTCTAATCACACGATTCAGATAGGCACGAAACCAAATATCATACAAAAATGACTTATCTAAAGAACAGTTCTTTATTGAAGGATAAACTAATTAGTTACAAACCTCAACTTGTGAGGTGTCTGTGGCTCTTGATTCAACCACTGAAGCCTAGGGTAAATACCACTAAGCCAGGGTACATGCATTCCAGCACGAAGCCAGGTACATTCATCATTATATATTTTTGGGTCATGTTAATGATCCTTCCTCAGGTTCACCTACGGAAACCTTGTTACGACTTTTACTTCCTCTAAATAGTCAAATTAGGTTATCTTCTCAGCATCAGTCGAGCGACAAAGCCACTACAACGACGCCGATCCAATGACCTCACTAAACCATTCAATCAGTAGTAGCGACAGGGCGTTTTGTCTGTGGCGCTTAATGAGTAAAAAGGTCTGAAAGGAAAAAGGATTCCTTCAGTAATAATATAAAGAATAATTATAGCATAGGATGGTTCAAATGGTAGCTGTGTCTAATGTTGACAACGGTTTATCAACAAGGAGAAAAGGAACCAAAAGTAAACAAATATGGAAGTCGTAGGTATCATTACCAAGTTTTGATTTGATAATTTTGAATAAATTGAGCATTGGGTGGATTGTTATCAGAAGCATATTAAAACAAGACAATTCGGCACGTAATAATAACAATAATTCGAATGAAATGCCATGGATTGGTACTGCAGTTTTACCATACCGTCACGGCACAACTGAAGAACTCCAAAGAATCTTAAAACAACACAGAATTAAAGTATATTACAAAACAACGAACACTCTTCGAAATACTTTAGTTCGATTAAAAGAAAAGATACCATTCATGTCTACACAGAACTGCGTCTACAAATTAGGTTGTGTCGACTGTGATGCCTTCTATATTGGAGAGTCATCTCGCGAAATCATGACTCGCGCCAAAGAACATATTAGGTACACAAAGAAACCTCCTAATAATCCTGTAGGACTAGATAGACTTCAAATTAAATCGATATTAGCGGTTCATGCCATTTTCAATAATCATCAAATTGATTTCAAAAATGTAGTGGAGTGCTTCGTTAATCGATAGTCTCGATAACCGTTATTATATCATCGTAAACGGTGTATAATATCAGAAGACAAAGGGAAGCAGCAACTACATTTTTGTTGATAAATAACATGGGCTAGAAGGCAGTGAGCACATTAGCAAATGTAAGCAAGCGAAGGAAAGATGACGCATAGTGGAGATGGCTGGGAAGCCAACTCACTATGAGCAAGCATTAATCAACATTTATAGTCAGACAAAAATGAATGACAGACATGCGATGAATAAGATACGAAATGTGCATACACATGCGCTCATATAAAAAATATAGTCAAGGTCAATAAGCGAATAATTAACAAGATCAAAATATGACTCATAACATTATAGGTGAATTGGCTTGTCCAGAAACTAGAATAAACTATATAGGTGTAATATAGTACATGACGTTACACTACTCCCCACATAGCTCCCCCCAGAGTGTCCGGAGGAAACACTGGTATGCAAAATAAACAAGGGAGAGGAGGTGTATATGCGTTCACAAAACGAAATTAAAGTATTAGCATATTAATTTGAAAATAACACTGAAATGGCATGTGGATAACGTTAATAATATGTAGAGAAAAAAAAAGTTGTACTATATCGAATAAGTTAGTGTCAATCGAGGAGCGAGTTTATTAAACGAAAGTGTCATACTTATGTAAAAAGGTACATGAATATTCTCAAAATGAGGACAGAAATGGAAATGTTAGCATGTGATTATGAGCAAATTAGTAAGCGTACAAAAAAAAATTTAACATGCATTTATGTAGTGACTGTCCTAATAATAAAATAACATGTTCGTATAAGCAATTCGAAATATCGTGAAAATAGAGTAATAAATCGTTAATAGGTATGACAGCGGAATAAATCGTGGAAATAAGTAATATAGAATATAATAGAAATTGGTCTGTAGTACCGATTGAATATGAGGATAAAGGACAGCAAAATATGTTCCGATAAGCCGCAGTAAAGTAAATAGCGTCGATCAGCGATTAGTAGATTCGAATTCGCATACCTGGAGTTCGTGTGTGGTAAAAATAATCGAGTCCTAGGATGATAACTGCATCAACGGTTGAAATTCATTGCTGTACTGCTATTGATAATGATAATAAAGTGAGAAGTCAGTGTGCGTTGTCGCTTGCGTTGAGTTATCGTTAAATATGTATTAGTAGAATGACCAGAGGAACAGGATAGTGACTGCTTAGATGAGATATGCGAAGTCGTATTCCTTTTTGGTCTAGAAGCCTAGCGTGGTTTGTGTAGTTAGAGGGATATGCACTCAACCTCATTTGTTACGAAACCGTTTTAAGGCGTAATAAAAATACCAATACATATGATAATAAATGACAGCGAATGAGACTGACTTGAATGTGACGAACAAGAGTGAATCTTTGAGAGACCAGCTCTAAACTCTATGTTCTGGAGTACAGTGCAATGGGAATAGAAAATTAATCGCAGTAATTGAATTGTGATTATCGGTAATGGATAATGCAGCATTCAGTAATACATGTGAATGAATAGATAATATGAACATAATCATTACTAATCGGCTGGTAATGCGGCGTCAAACACGACGGTTGCTGCGTACCAATGAGATGAATAGACATTAGTTGCGTCGAGAACATAAGTTTCTACTATCGGGAGTATGACTCCAAACTTATGTCTATGATAGAGTGTAATATTAGACCGAAAACGACATGAAAAAAATTGGAAAGAACTCACTTGAATCAGGAATAATTTACGTCATTGGATAATAAAAATAATCCAGTGAGTTTCGAATATCATAACGTGTAATGTTCATATAATTATAATTTGTTCGATTAGTGAGTTGACTGCGTAAATGTCATAGTTTAACGTTAATACGAACAAAAGTAATAATTCCACGTTAGATGATGATATGACATTATTGTAATAATGAGCATATAATGATTATTAGGAATATGTCGTCGGCGTTTGCATCTTTGATTTGTGCTCGCTCGTTGCGGTCGCCAATTATGTTGTGAGTTCGTACATCGAGGTTGTCGATTCTGATCCGTGCTCGTTCGGCGAGGCATCCAATTATGTTGCGTGTTCGCATTTCGGGCTAACCAATATGTAGTGGAGTGCTTCGTTAATCGATAGTCTCGATAACCGTTATTATATCATCGTAAACGGTGTATAATATCAGAAGACAAAGGGAAGCAGCAACTACATTTTTGTTGATAAATAACATGGGCTAGAAGGCAGTGAGCACATTAGCAAATGTAAGCAAGCGAAGGAAAGATGACGCATAGTGGAGATGGCTGGGAAGCCAACTCACTATGAGCAAGCATTAATCAACATTTATAGTCAGACAAAAATGAATGACAGACATGCGATGAATAAGATACGAAATGTGCATACACATGCGCTCATATAAAAAATATAGTCAAGGTCAATAAGCGAATAATTAACAAGATCAAAATATGACTCATAACATTATAGGTGAATTGGCTTGTCCAGAAACTAGAATAAACTATATAGGTGTAATATAGTACATGACGTTACACTACTCCCCACAAAAACATCAAAATACTACAGAAAGGTTTTTCCAATCACAAAGAAAGAAGAATAGCTGAAGCTTTCCGTATAATGCTTAATCCCACTGCCCTCAATAGAAAAGAAGGTCTTACCATACATCCCACTTGGACTATCTATCCTAGTCAACCAGTCTAATATTATTTACAATTTCACACCATTACATTACAAATTAAACTCTATCCTTTGTCATTACAAAGGTCACACATTTTTCGTCATTAACAATACATACATACACACAAAATTACATACATATCCCTTATGAATCACTTTAACCGAAATGAAATGACTTGACATTGATTTATTGAGATCTGTTTTTGATTGATCACCTAATTATTCTTTGATTGTTCCGTTGTACTATTTAAACTTGGATTAATGTTAATTTGGTTATTTATTCTCTGAAGAAGTGGCTTACACTAAGTCACGAAACGTCAGAAAATCTAATTTTTCTACTCATTGGGATATTACAAATATATTATTTATTTATAAATATGGAAGTCGTTGCGTTTAAACAAAGATTCAAGGACTATATAAAATTGAGAATAACTGTTACAGAGGTTGAGGGCAAATAGTTATAATGTTAAGTATAGTGACTTTATAAGTATATATGAATGCTTTAGAATATTATGCGAAAAATAAATTTGCGTTACTGTATAAGCGTAGAAATTCTTAAGAGTATCACTGTTTACTGAATACTGATAAGTAGTACAAAAATACAAGAAATAACGGGTTAATGAGAAGAGGATAAGGACAGAGAACATAAACGAACTACACATAGCCAGACACCAGAAGCTTACTGTAACAGAAAATAAACCAGCTTCCAGTTAAAGAGGGAATGAAGCAAAGACCTCTGTATGTGGATAGGACATACATCTCGGAAATCACAAAACTTCAACTCAAGGCTTGCTGTAACTAGGAATTCTCAAGGCTAAAGGAAAAGAGGCAGGTCAGAGAACATATTCCGCCGACAATTGGAGGTAGACATCAAAAGAACAAATTGAACTTTTCAGCAAATGTAAGGTAGACCTGAGGACGGAGATATTTGTTATATCCAAATGAGTAGAAATTCAAATTTCTGACTGTTAAGTCGGCTTACAGTTAACTCTATCAGAGCCTCCAGAGGCTCATAAAGAGCCCCAACCAATCAGCTATGCTACTAAAATAACGAGATCCTGATTGGCTGTTTAACACACTGCTACTATGGAAACTCAAGGTCTCTTAATTACTATAAAATCCCTGTATTTTCTGTACATAATTGAATCATGTAGTAAAGCGCTTCCTACACACTTTGTGCCTTTTCTCTGGTCTTCAAGTCGGTGTATAGTTCTAGCTCGGGGGTACGGAACTAGCTTAGGGAAGCAAATATAGCGTTCACAATCGGTCAGACGTAACAACTGGCTATAGCCTAGGTCAAATACATAACACTGACGTTTCGTGACATAGTGCAAGCCACTTCTTCAGAGAACAAAAACAAATAAGTGAATTTAATTAACACAACTTTAAGAAGTACAAAGGGACGAAACAGAAATATTTAGTATAATAGCAAAATAGCGCAGATCAAGGTCACTTTTGTGATACATGGTTGTGTATTTGTGCTCATTTTAATTAGCGCAAAAAATGTAATAGTGTAAAAGTTAGAGTTGAATTTGTATCTGTGATAATGGTGTGAGATGTGAATAGAACTAAATATATTAGCTTTGATAAATGGTCCAAGTTGGATGGATGGTAAATCTTCTTTTTTATTGAGGGTAACAGGATCTAGCAATAAATAAAAAGCTTCAGCTACTCACCTTTCTTTATGGTTAGGCTGTTTATCCAAACATCTACATTTGACTCTTCTTTTTCTACACAATCTATATACACAAACACACAATGTCAACCCCACAATTTTATATTGCAAATCATACATATTTCATGCCCAACATCATACACACAAATAGATACAGTGATGTCCTATAGAACCACACTGACCAAAACAGGATATATTCACACCTATTGTGATTTTGATTGTACTGAATATGTTCTACTTTGTATCCGTTGTACTATTTAAAATTGTTATATAGTTGAGATCATGAGTCAATTGAAGTTAGAACACTATGGAAAACCTGGAAGCACTGGACGACAGTTTCGTCCTATTGTGGGACTCCTCAGCAGTGCGTATTCACGATTTCCACAAAACCTCCTTCTGATATTTAAAATTGTGTTAATTTTGTCTCGGTTATTTATTTACTCTGAAGAAGTGGTTTAAATTGAGTCACGAAACGTCAGAAATACATTTTTCTACTCATTGGGATATCACAAAAACATATTTATTATTGTTTACTAAGAAGATTAAATTATTGGTAACTTCCGGGAACTATTTATAAACTGTTATTACACAAATATCTTTGTTGTATAACTATTAAGTAACCATATTATATGTGTATTCATATTCCTTTTATCATAAGCTTTCACTCGCCCCAAATGCCCTGGTACGGCTGAGAGTGGGGAGAGTCCGCTCTCCTTCTCTAAACGCTCTCACATGGCCACGCGTATATAGATAGTCTCTGTCAGCGAAGTCCTACTAGCTGCCTTCTCACAGTGGCATTACTGTTGTTTACGAAATTGAGAGGACGAAAAGCCAATGTACGGCGCTTTAACCGGGTTGGTGGACATGGAAAGTTCACCTTGGGGAGTTGGAAAAGCCTGATTCCAAACAAATGGTGCAAATGGGCTACAGTAACCTGAGGGAACAAATGGCGTATGAATCAATTGTTGGTCACCGGCTACCATGGGACTGCATCTCCTCACGATGCCCCTGCACTGCCTTGTGGATCAGATCTTTAGGTCAAAGGCTTCGGGTGTGGTCCCCTAAGAAAACCACCTGCTTCAGTTTGGGCACCTGGACAGTATCACAGCCCTCACACAAACCAAATGAGATTTGTGTGGCGCATATGTATCTGGTGCCATTTCGTACCAATATTTATGTGTTCAAATAAATAATTTAAATAAATAAATAAGCTTTCACTCGGCCTATCGGTTACTATTATTCTTAACTTATTCCTAATCTAGCAGTTATAGTCTTTCACAGTTCCAGCTACTTTTGGCTTGATCTTGTATAATTGTTATTTTTCATTTTGTGGTGTAATGTGGTCTGCTTTGTTTGTATATAAACTACGTACATCTGAAATATATTATTCATACAGTGGAGGCTGAGTTTGTGTCTTAGATTAAACGGGCAGGGCTAGGCGAAATGCTAATATATCGAGAACCAGTAAAGATTCAGAGTTGACTAAAGGCTGCCAGTTCTGGTTGATGTGTCATTCGTTTAGCTCAGGGACAATGTTCTAGAAATCGATATATTCTGATAGACGATTTTGTTAAGTGATGGTTGATGGGGACAAAAGTCATAATATTTATCACTATAGGATAATTAGATGGTATTTTTATGTACCTCAGATGTACTTTAACTCGAGTCAGGGTTTCACCAGATAACTCTTTAATATAAACATCATAATCAACTCAGTCTAATATGTAGAAACATTTCTGTATCGACATCAAGGGAATATTATCGTTTATACGAACTAAAGCATAGTATGCTTTAATTGTATTCTGCTTTAAAATCCTTTAGAGTTTTGTTGCGTTTTGATTGTACAATAGAACTACGGTACTAACCTATGATATTTCATTCGGGGTAATATTTTATAGTGATTCATACATTTATAATAATATTCGACTTCTCTCTCTAGTCGGCAGCGCTGAGACGCATCAGAATGGCTAGCTTATTGGTTTTTGGTCACAGGTCCTTGTTCCATTCGCAGACTAGGTGAACTCGTAATTGCTTCAAACATAGCAATTATTACTAATAACCAGAACTGACCTGAAATTCCTGTAGTGAGTAGTTTTGACTTGTGAAGTTCAGTAGCAACACAGGAGTGTTAAAATAAATTTCTGATGGTATTAGTTGAAGATTTCAGTCAGTCGGTAAGTCAACCAGCCACTCACAAGCAACATAGAACCTGGGACATATATTCATCGAATCAAGTCGCCACGCCATATCAAGAGAAATTTCAGAGTAGTAGAGATAGTTATAGTATCAGTGGTAATAGAAAATACACTTTGAGAAGAACGAATGAATTCGTAAAACAAATATACTGAAGATCTAAGAGATCTAAGGTATGGATTCTTCTGGACCATTACAACTGATAACGACCCATACCAACACCCGTCTCTAACCATCATTTACAATGACTTCACAGATCGCATCTACCAAGAAGACTAAGTTTAACAGTAAATAGTTGCATGAACTAAATTGGTCACCCCTAGCTTTCTTTTATTCTACTCTCATTACAGAAACTTCTACTGCTTAACACTTCCTGCTTTTCAATTCATCAGGAAAAATCCTCCTCCCTCTCCCCTCCTCTATAAAGCAAACAAAATCTTTACAATACCATATAAAAATGATATATTGATGTGTGGGAGAGAATGACAATGATTGGTTGTTTTGCTGAATCAGACACGTAGATAGTGTAACAGGTGTTATATATCCCCCTATCATTATTATTGATTGACTGTTCCTTGTTGTTGGACTGTGTCGGATTTTGGTGTGGAAATATATTGACGTTCTAGTCAGGCTAATCTCGTGTTCTTGATCTGAGTTGTGTGTTGAAGTCATGTAGAATAGACACTGAAGCGGGGGAATCTAGTGTAGATATTCGTTTAAGGTAAATTAACTTCCCACATACGTGTAAAAAGTGAATTGGACTGTTATAACAAGAAACCGTAGAGTTTTAACAAGTATCCTGCCGTTCATTACTTACTTACTTACTTACGCCTGTTACCCCTCGTCGAGGAGCATAGGCCGCTCACCAGCATTCTCCATTCAACTCTGTCCTGAGCCTTCCTTTCCAATTCGTTTCAGTTTCTATTCATCCTTTTTATATCTACTTCTATTTCCCGGCGTAATGTGTTCTGTTGCCTTCCTTTTCTTCGCGTCCCTTCCGGATTCTGAGTTAGCGATTGTCTCGTGATTCAGCTTGGTGACTTCTTTAATGTATGTCCTATCCACTTCTAACGTCTTTTCCTAATTTCCTGTTCAGCTGGAAGCTGGTTTGTCCTCTCCCATAAAACGCTGTTGCTGATAGTATCCGGCCAATGGATGTTGAGTATTTTGCGTAGACAAAGCTAACCTGCCGTTTATAACATATATAAATGTCTTTTTCCAGTTTTATCACTTACTTGGTATATTTAAGTTAATGAATAAATGTTGATGTCACTTGCATATATACACATATCCATTCATATGCATCTACGCAAACTTACGTATGAATAACGTATTGACTTTAGTTAAATAAGTGCTCAAGAAAACTTCTATCATATTAGTTAGATATTTACTTATATATGTCAGCACAATTCTTTTTTGTCTATGATTAGTTACTCAAGGTGATTGGTTTCAATATTCAATCATTTTACTTAACCATAAATCAATAATGAGTTGCAAAGTTTTTTGTAGATATTGTTGTTACTAAGTTAAAGAGATTGTATATCATCGAATATGTTTAATTAATTATTTATTTATTTGAGCACATGAATACTGGTACAAAGGAGCACCAGATATATATACACAACAAAAATCTCATTTGATTTGTGTGAAGGATGTGATACTACCCAGGTGCCCAAACTGAAGCAGGTGGTTTCCCTGGGGAGCCACACCCGGAGCCTTCGACCTAAAGGTAGTGCAGGAGCATCGTGAGGAGATGCAGTCCCATGGTAGCCGGTGACCAACGATTGGTTCGTACACCATTTGTTCATTCAGCAGGATACTGGAGCCTATGTGCACCATCGATTTGGAATCAGGATTTTCCAACTCCCCTAGGTGAACTTTCCGTATCCACCAACCCGGTTAAAGAGCCGAAGATTCGCTTTTCGTCCTCTCAATTTTGTAAACAACAGCAATGCCACGGGAAGGCAGTGAGTACGACTTCCCTCGCAATGGCTGTATTCACGTGGCCAAGTGAACATTTAGAGGTGGGTGGACTTTCCTCACACTCGATCATATCAGTGCACTTGGGGATATTTCCAAACTTAGGTACCATACTATTGAATAGGATGTCTTCAAAATAGGGAAAACCACGGGATTCCAAGGATAAAATAAATATATTTAGTTGCATAATTCAGGTACATAAACATGCATTTCATTAATTACACACATAAGTGAATGAATACATAAATAAGGAAACTATACAAATCATTGTAAAATTAGTAATTATTATAACCAATCATATTGACATTGGCAAATTACATCATAAAAACAGTTTCACCACAACACAGAAATAAGACCCCAACACATACACACACAAAAACTGTTCATCATCATCAATCCACCTGATACACATTCAGTAACCACATTATTATCCCATAAATACTGACGACGACAAGGATGATGACAACAGAAAATCATAGAAAATCAGTCGATCCATCAACATACAAAATATGTACACAAACAAACAGACACATGCACACACACAAAAACACAAAATCAATATGACGATGAAGAGGAAGAAGGAGAGAAAGTCAGTTTATATGTTGTTTTTGTTGGGATGAGAAGGCGAAATCAGATCGAGGCTAAGAAATGAGAAGTATGACAAAATACATGGATTTCATTACTCAGAAAATGAAAACAAATCTCCTTCTTCATGTCGATCATGAGTTGATAGTCGGTGTAGTTGTCGTTGCTGATACTGTTGGGCTATTATTCACAGCCGTGTGTGTGGTGGTGTTGGTAGTAGGAGTGATGGGGATCGGAGTACTCGGTATGGTTGACATTGTCGTCGCTGTTGCCACCCCCTGCCCAGCTGTCGTTATGGTCGTCGTCGTCGTCGCTCGATGTACCGGATCATGAGCAAATATTGGAAAGTCATTAGGCACTGGGATCAGTGGAACATAATTAGCTGGAATGTCTTTAAATACATCCACAACACCAATACAATCGATGTTCGATGCCAATGTTTCACGAGTTTTCATCTCCCAATCAAGTTTCTGTACCATCATCAATGATTCAGCTTCATGAAGTTGTCGACAGAGTAATTTCTTCTAAATACGAAAATGTACAAACACAAACACACAAGTGAGTGGAGGACCATGAACAGATATAAAACAAAGCACTTGGTGTCGTTACACTCTCTACAGTACACACGCTACGATCAATCCGCAACGTCTTCACATACACAACCAAACTTCATCAGACAACCATAACACCCTAGTCACAGAGTCGTGAACAGAGTGTAGTGATTTCATCCATAGAGTATTATTACTGACTGAATTAACCTTTCATCTGACAAGTGACATAATGAGACAATTAGAAGTGTCCAAACGAGAAGGTCACTCGATCATATTCACAACTAATCTGGAGAACTATTGTACATCACTCGTTAAGAAATGGGTTGATTTTCTACGACGTATATATATATATATATATATATATATATATATATATATATATATATATATATGAGCATTTATGCATGTCATTCGGTAGGGAAAAGTACTTTCTCGTTCAATCATGTATTTTCGCTTAAGTAGTCAGGTAGGGGATCAGCATGTAGCACGTCGTGTATCAGTATCACATTTCGGACACCGCCCATCATAATATCGAAACACTTTATTTACTCATAAGCTTAACACTTTATATGGTAAGTGCTCTTTTATATAATCTCATTTCATCGTCAAGATGCATGACTTCGTCGTTTGTATCAATATTTCTATTCATCCATCATACCTGACAAATTCCTTCATCTTGTTATTTCACCGCAAAACAACTTCAACCATATTAATCAATCAATCAATCAATCAAGAGTTTAACTTTAAAACGTTCAGGATTATCAGGTAGCTTCACAACCTCCAAATAAATGACAATCTAATGATGCTTCAGCTCACCTTTTCATTTTGAAATGTATCGATAATGTCTTGAAGCCAACCGATAAATGTACGAGGGGTAAAACGATCACGTATATTCTCTTCTTCCTGCAGTAACACATCAAAACACATACACACAATTGGAAATATATATATATAAACGGATAATACAACAATGTAAAACAATACACCTATGATGAATAGCAATTCACAATCATAAACACTATTTCATGTGTGTCATTTTCACACAGCTGATAAAGTCCACAGTTCAAACGATCGACAAGTAAATGTCAGACAAATAAAGAATGTTGCTTCTATGCAACAACTACACAACAATACCACCACCACAAATATACAACTGCGATAACACTGTAAATCATCAATTAAATATCCACACTCATATGCGCTGTCTTCAGTTAAACCGTTGTAGTTACGTGATACTTTCTACCATCAGACGTCTCATACTACACTACTACACCGAGTGATCTGATTCCTATCTCAACAAAACAACATGCAACAAACCATCAGTATTCTTCTCATTCACAACATGTACAATCGAATACAGTGAACAATTAATTTACTTGGACAGCAGTAAAACAAAATTCGGTTTAGAAAATTATAATACACAACAAAATCCAGTTGCCAAAATTACACAATTCAACTAACTACAGAGTCACCAGAACATCAATAACAGTCATACACAACAACACAACACACAGTTGAAGAAAAATTTCAAAACAAGACAATCAGTCACAGCAACAAGAAGTCACTAGGACAACACTAGTCGCGATCGTTCATATTGAAGCATACATTGTAACTACTACTACTACTACGACTACCACTCATAAACAATTACACAATTCCACAAAAAACAAGATTAGTAAACAGAAAATTCAACTGGATAAATGAATCCGAATGTACTGTTCAAAACATACATCAAATACTTCATCTGCAAATCATCCATCAATTATCCTCTACATCCTTCATGATTTTTCCACTTCTCAATTCCTTGATAGTTTCCCTTTCTGATTTCTCCAGTTCAATCTTCCCAAGCTTTCGCTGCCAGACATTCCATATCTGACTACTGTTACATACTACCCACGTCTGTCAACACAAGTAGCATACACCACAAATGTACATATGAGTCAACAAACACAGCATATACGCCTACACATATTTTAAGCAATGGAGAGCAGAACTTCAACAAATTGTTCTCCGTTTTTCAGTCGAAGAAGGATCTTGATCTCAAGAAAGACCACAATTTCACAATGTATTGTGTCAACAGTAGTAACGAGAACAACGAAGTTAAGAAACATACAGAAAACTCCAAAAACCAAATCACATACAAACTCAGCTTTACAAGCCAATACATGGAAAACTAAACAAGCACACTCAACACAAGTCGATCATTTTGAAAACAATCTTCACTAACTCCCAGCACCAATACATAAATCTTGGCTTCACAGCACACACACGCACACAATACATACATACATACAAAACGAACATAGACCATATCACCAACAGATGATAAACAGAAAGGATTGACAACATCAACAACACCACCTTCCAATACACAGTTCCGACTAATATTACAACACATCACTGATTCATTTCATAAACTCGAATTATATGCACAATATAAACAAACAAACAAACAAAACAGAGAAAACAAATATACTACTACTATTACTCACTCGATTCTCTAATTTCCCAACCGGTGGAATATACGTCAAATCATTATAAGATAATATTGAACAAAACGAATATGGTTTCGATTGATTGGCCACTGCTAATGCACCACGTGTTTGAGCACGTAAAACAGCTTGTTCTGCACCCAGTTGTAAATGTTCCTACAAACAATAATAATAAAAGGCTAAAAAAAAGTCAGTTGAAATGAACATTCAGTGTATTCCAAACAAACACTTGTCATTACCATAAACATACAGACCTGAAATCAATTAACCATTATGAAAATTACAATTCAAATAATAAAAAAGACTGGCAAAATAATCCACAAATATCAACACTACGTTAATGCCATCCCAATTTCCTCGTCATTGACAAACAAATACTGTCTATTCTCTTGTTCATACAACAAAATAATACATTTCACATTCATCCAAACGATTTTTATGACAGTGGACAGTTAATTCCTTATTACTCTCGTCAACGATCTTCGTCAACTAACATAACTCCAAGTCACACTTCCTATATGTCATATCTTCTAACTTAACAACACTGTCGTCATACAAATTCACACACACACATACAAATACTGCTCAGATCACTACTAATAAACATTGACAAAATATTTCGCTTCCAATCACTTTATTGCTAATCATCCCCACACACAAACAAAATACATCCAACACAGTGAATACTAACACTCACTCGTTCTGATTGATGTTTCAATGCCTGAGCATAGCGTTCTTCTTCTTGTTCATTGAATAATTCCACAAATGTCGCTTCCAAATGACTCGGTGGTGACTACACGATAAACAAATAAGACAAACAGATTGATTGATTGATTGATAAACAACTCAAAAAAGAACAAACAACGTTCGAAATAACTCATACAATAAACTGCCTCAATGTTTATACGTCTCATCCTATCATTTAATCATTCATGGCTAGAATAACTACTAAATCGTAAAACACCACAATATTTCCGTTTTCACTTACTCATTCTAGTACATAAATTAACAATCAAGGTCACCCAAATAGTTAACAGTGTAGGCACTCATCCATCAGTGAGTGCAATCACATAACAGGTCATACAGCTCACTGGAATGATCAATTAGTCACTTATCATCAACGTAGTTAGGACCACTACACAAACCTCACTCACATCACCATACACAGCAACTAACGTAATTCAAAATATCATATACAAACAAATCAATTCATTTCGACTCAAGTCAATATTGAAACAACACAAAGATAAACGAATCGAATGAAGAAATTTCTTTTCAAATACATTCTCATCATGAATCTACACTAATGTATATATGTATCATTTACAGCAATGAAATAGTACTCATCGAGTAGTTATGTTCACTCAGTCAGTCAGCTACAACGTAGGACGAGGCAAATATATGCATCGGTCCAAGTTGCCATACCTCGTTAGCACAACAAGATGAACACTGTATTCATAGAAGTAGTTCATTTAGTAGTGGTAGTATATAAAAGATAGGTTGAATATAAGGATATAGTATAGGAAGGAGGAAAGTTATGAAGCAAGAGTAGTTATGTTACATAATAATTGTATAATAACACATTCATTACAAAATAATATTGAGTAATTGGAAAGAGGGGGACCATAGTAATCAAAATAATCATTCGAAAATTTGAACAGTTGCTGTATTGCATAATATACAAAAAGAAGGGACTAACAAAATATTTGGATGAAAGGTCAGTATGATTGTAGTTATGTAAGAATCTAGAGACGAATGTTGAGAATATGTAAATATACAAAAGTGAGATAAATTAGAAAATAATTTAAATATTTTTCAAAGGAAAGGGTTTCAAATAAGTTCAGCTACAAACTCACTTCTATACGGATATACAAGGTGGCAAGAATGGTTGTACAAGACTCTTTCCGATGTAAAGGTTTGGTTTATGAATATGGATTCCAATGGCTTCAGTAACATGCAACAGATGAACTCGTAAACCATGTAGCAAATTTGATGGAATATGGTAGATAACCTTGAAAGCTTTATTCAAGTCAACTTGATGACCTGTGTTTACAAAGTCAGCGAGAATAGAACTCTTAACCTTTCTTATCTGTCCTTTGCTTAACCAACACGGACGGTGCTCTGCAATGCGATGATGGACTTGCCGAATCGTTAGCCCTACATAACTGGCTCCACAGAAGTAGTTCAACTGGTACATACACATGGATGTGGCGAATTCAAGTAGCCTGTCTTTATTAACAGTTCTTATTATAGGCGGTTGTAAAAAGCAAAAAGATACACACTTCACAACGAACAATAAACACTTACGAATGACAATCATAAACTCAAGTCGCCAAATATCACACCATATTCAACCAACTAAAATTATAAATCATTTCCACCAAACAAAACAGTATTTACAACTAATACAAAGCCCATAATTATCATTTAAATACAACCAATACTACCACTATCACTACAAAACACTCACTCATTACTAAAAAATAATGCACAAAATAATAAAGAACTTACACGTTTCACATATGTAGCAAATGACAGTTGATTAGCCAATAGGTAATTACGAGTAACCAACAGGTAATCTTGATAACCACAAGGTGCTTTCGGATGGACCTTCACCAAATTATTGACAAGTTCACGTAACTGTTGAAGTAGTATAGTTGATTGCATCAAACATCCATCCATCAAAACAAACCATGCAAAGAATTTATAAATCTCATTAGTACACTTGTCATACATAGTCAAATTTATCGAAATATAACTCTTCAAACAGTGTTATTTCACTCAAAACAAAGCAATAATTATAATATTTCTGTTAACACTCTCAACAAACATTACACTATTACAAATACTACTCAAATGTATCCCCATCCAACAACCAACCAACCAGTCAACATTCATCATCACTAATACTAACTGACTGAAACCACTTACATTCTTATAAATAAATTAATATATTTGTAATCATACACTTACATTCTTGTTCAATTCAGCAGCTTTGCCATATGGATTTTGAAATTTCAACAACTCAACATCTTTACGATCTTCATCTCCAGGAGCAGACGGACAAAATAAATAACTCATGTCACAATCTGCTTCACTAGAACGTCCACCTGTCTGTTCCACTAATGACGATGATGATGATGGAGTCGATGTTGCTATTCCTGCTACACCTACTGCTGTTGTTACCACCGTCGTTGCTCCTACTTCTGAGACTGATGATACAACATCCACATCATTCGATCCATCCATATTCAATTTCGCAACTGACACAGCAGTTCCACACATCTCTGGTTTTTCATCCACTTCCATTTTCTTGCTGTTATCATTGTCAGTAGTAGTAGTAATAGTAGTGGTAGACGATGAAACAGAATGTCCTCCTTCAATTTCAGAAACACAAGTCATATGCATATCAGTAGTATCTTTATCAGTCAGCACTGTACACTGAGAACTTCCCATAGACACCTTCTTCTCTTCATTACCCATGTGACTGTCACTTTGAGAAGAAACAGTCACAGTTAAACAACCATGTGTATCTTCAATCACATCCATGTTTGCAACAGCATTTGAAGACGACACATTAGAAGATTCAGTTGACGAACCAGCATGAACAGTTGTTATAGGTGAATTATTTGCATTTACTGTCCCAATTCCACTACCACTACGACTCTGTTGACTGATATTCTCATGATTTGTCACAGTATCCGAACGAGAACGAAGTTTACGCTTCTTAATCGGAGTAGCATCATCCGCTAAATAGAAAAAAAAGTACCGTCACCAACGCACATTAAATACATTCTACAAAACTGATCGAAAACATTATCACAATCTCACTGACTTTATGAGCAATCAACGATCGCCATTCACAGATGAGTTCTACACTCTGGAACTGCCTTCATAAAAGATGTACGACTTCCTAACATAGATTCGAAGTTGTTATCAAGCCTTCCATCAATCACTTGTTTCTTTCTGATAAATACCACAATGAAATGTTCAAGAAAAATCAAATCTTACTCACTTTCGGTTTTACGCGAGCTACTTTTCTGAAGTATTTCACCACTTCAAGTACATCATTTTTACCTTGACAATTGATTCACACAATAGTTTTGTGTCATTCATTCTATGTGATGATGATGATGATGCACTTTTTAATGCTTTATGGTACCAAAGATTGGCTGACCAACTGAATGATGAGTTATAACATTTTTACATATTCACACAATCAAATACAATGTTAACTCTTTTGGCAACATAACAATGTGCATGTATTAAACTCGAGCTTATTACAAAATTAAACCATTCATTTATCCATTACACTACAAACATCAATCAGTCAACACGAATGCAAGCAAAACTATGAATATAATCTAGTTACTAGACCATTACTTCGTCGTCGCCACGTCTCATCCACTTAATACAGGGTAATTCATAAGTTCCAAATTACATAGTACTAATGACACATACACAAATCTTCCATCACACTCCTATTTCTACCTTATCAAATCAACACCAATTTCTTCTACAATCCATCACAAACTGTTTCCTGTCAATAAAGAGGAAATGGAATCAAAACACTACAAACACTGCACTAACAAAATGCTTACTGTGACGTTCCTTCTCTTCTTTTTCACGTTGAGCAGCTGTATGTGAACGTAATGTACGCCCACTACGATGCCGGTGAGTATCCTACAACATGAATACATGAAAAACGAAACAATCAGACAAGTTGAAAAAGATTCATACAAAAAGTAACAAATCCCATACGAAAACTGAAACTCCTTTTATGTATTCAAAAACAGTTCGTTCGCATCCTAAACCTATCCTGATAATCTCGTTTCATTATTCAACGTGATCAGTTCCACTTTACTTTCCTCATAATCTTTGTTTTCTATTACAACCCTTGGAACAATAAGCTTAAGGTAACAACCGTCAATAACCACACACTAGACACTGTCACAAGACTGACAATAAAAACTATATCGTCAACAACAACAACGCCAGCGTGAAACATTCTCATCACACAATTTTATTCTGTAAACCACATATGTTTACAAATAGTTCAAGCAGAAGAAAATTCCGTCTTCTTCACATTCAGAATAGATAAATTTCTCCCAAAAGTTGTTCTGATCAAAATTCTATCTACTTTCTCACCAATAGCTACATCTTACTACACTTCAGTACGCTCTGTCACAATTATAACATTCAAGTGACTAATGCAACTACGTACATCAACAAACATACAAAAACACGTAAACTCACTTTCGACACTTCTCGATTACCATTATTCGTATTATTATTATTACTATTATTTCGATTGTGAGTGTGGTTGTTATGATTACTATTATTATTGCCACTTTTTCCATGACACTCACTCGTCTCCAGAGTATTATCCACTTTCACCCGATTAGCATTACTTGCATTACTACGATTGCTACTCATCTCAACAGTGTTAACACCACTTGTAATATTCACACTAGTGTTCATCCCAGTACTTGTGGTACATGTCGATGGGGGAGTACAAGATATGGACAACTCTGTACTCAATTCGTTATGGTGTACATTCGTTGCAACAACATGATCATAAGACTGAGATAACTTCTCATGGTGGCTAGAATATTGATCGTGGACAGTCTCGGTAGTGCCAGTAGCAGTAATGGTGGTAGCACCACTGCCGTCGTTACCGTCGCCGATATTCTCCACGCTTGAACATGAAACTTTTTCAGGAACTGAAACGACACTCGTCGAAACGATAGAAGTGACAGTGACTCCAGCCTCCTTACCATCACTTTTGTTATTCACAGTCATCAAACCGTCATCAGACACACGAGGTTTCACGTCGCATTTATCATTCATATTCGACTCATTACTCGAATTATTCTCCACATTATTAATAGGACGAGTTATCAATCCACCACAAGTTGCTCCAACTGACATACACGATGAAGTCATTGATGACGATTCATCTCCAGAAGTACCCGAAGCAAATTTAATACGTAAAGGAGGAACCTTCTGTGCCGAGATTTCTTCGCCTCCTGATGACTCTGAATGGCATGATGTAGACACCTGTCACAGAGAATTAACAGAAAAGAAAGACCTCGTAGACATAGATGAATATAAAAAACAAAATAATCATCATACTCCGAAAATCATTAGGATACTGTCTAAATTATAGAACGTGACGAAATGGAAGCGAACTCCTTTGTAGGACTAACATTTATACATCAACTCATTCGCCGAGTACTTGTTTATGAGACGCACTCTTACAGCGACGGCCAATGGTACTGCCCAGTAGCCCGAACCCAAATGGGTGGAGCGTGATTTGAAACTGCCATTTAGTGTCTGAACGTCAAACACCACAATCACTACACCAACGCTCCAAATCTGAAGCACTATAAAATACAAATACACACAATCCCATAACAAATTCTCTTCAAAACAAACAACCATCACAAAATATATTTACCAACTCAGACAATCAATTCAAAGACATAAACTCCTTTTCCTTACATTCACCATAGTCGATATCGTAGAAACTCGGCACTTAAAACCCCATTACAATACCAAACACATATATATACACAACTCTATCATGGTAGCAAAGTATAATCATTTCCCCAACAACAACAGTAAACATGAGCTGTCACATATTCTTATCAACCTTATCACATTCTCATTCATTCATTCATTAAACAACCGGTGGTAACACTAATCAGAACTTGAAATATTGTATTTATTGTGACATGAGGTCTCCAATAGATGATACTGATACACAAAATTCCCGTATATCAACTCCAGTGAAAACACTGAAACTGAAAAATGAAGTTTATTGACTACACCGAATCGACCGTGTGTGTACATATTCACACACATACATATATTTATTTCTCACTAAATTAAGACACCACTGGGGCATATCACATCTCTCAGCAATAAAAGTCATTTCCTGGTTAACCAAGTGTACCTATTACTTGGCCAATTTCTGATTGGCTAATTCTTAACCAATCAGCTATAGCCGATACCTGGAGAAGACTCTAGAATCTTCTCATGTAAAACTATAAATATAGTAACGTATTTCTTATTGCACTTCTTACCTCCATTTATCCTTGTTATTCGGAATATAATTTCTCCCCTGTTCAAACGTGTTCTGATTTGGGAACTTGTCGAATGTATTGGTGTCCAAGAATACTAAGCAATAGGAATAACTGGGTCATATGAAGAGAAATTATAACAGTACTATCTACAGTAAGTGCGGTTACGAGACAGACGGACGGACAACGGATACTTGATCTATAACAGAACGAGCGGTTTAGTATCTAAACTATTGTTCCACTATTCTATCCCCAGAACAACTAAGCTCAATTACTGTTTTTAACTCACAATAACAAGATAGGGAGATGGGGGCACAAGTATGAACTATAAATTAATGGTTACAAAATCAAGATGAGATACAAGCCAACAATCAAAATGTACATAATCATGAGCTCGGCTTTGTGATTCATACTTTCTCTGTGTGTTTCACTGCTAGCTTTACCACTTATCCGCTCTCAACACACCCGAAAGTGGTTGAAAAGTGAATGTCTAAACCTACAATAATAACCTGACCAACACTCAGGTTCACAAACTCGTAACTCGACAGCTTCGAAAATCCGAAAACGGATTCTCAAATAACCAGTGTCAGTCATTGTACGCATGCCAATGCGAAAAAAATCACTCAATTACAAACAACTGAACTGACAAACAGAACACGCTAAATCGGTCAAACACACACACACATACACATTAACACCTCCATAATACTTCAACGACAGAGCCTATACACTAGACATAAAAACAAACAATGTAACAAACTGGAAACGGTGATTAAACATTTGACTACATTTGACTACCCTGCACACACATATACAAAAAATTTACTCAGCACATTTATCCAACACAATGTTAATCAGCTGGTTGTTAATTTGTACAAAATAAACACTCAAGAGCAGTTACGATTAATGTCATAATAATTGACTTACATGATTCAATTCTTCATCACCTGATACGGTGACTGGCTCACTTTTTATCGTCATCGATGTACCCATATTGGAGTTATGCTCATTACTAACATTGTCGCTACCATTATTATTATTAATATTCATTTGAAAATTCATGTTGTTGTGATCGTTGTCGCTATCACTAACAACAGTGACATGAGACGCTTCACTTGTTGTACAAATAATTCCACTTGATGAAGGAACAAGATTTGTCTCACAATTCGAAAGGGATAAATCAATCTGTTGTTGTTGTTGATGTTCCATCAAAGTATATTGACCGGCTTCTTTCGCAAAACGAAGCCGAAGCGGAGGTCCACCAACACTACCACAGTTATTGTTACTAGTTGTGTAATTGCTACTATTATTGGGAGCAATAGTTGTAGTAAATGCACTATTGATTGTACCTGTCAATGTATTATCGTTGTTACTATCCAAAATTATATTTCCACACTCCACAGTAGTTGACAAATTGGAAGAAGACAGTTGACGTGTGTGCTTTGATAGTGAATCAATACTACCAATACTGTTATTACTATTTGGACTAGTATTCGTATTTGTATTGACGATAGTAGTAGTAGTGGTGGTGATTGTGGTGATAGTAGTAGTAGAAATGGTAGAATTGGAAGAAGTTGACTTATTGAAATTGACTGGAGTACCAACACTAACACCACAACTAGAATGAACTCCAATATGGCCTGTTGCCTGTGTATTGGTATTATTACTATTATTAACACCAGATGCAGGATGAAGTAGTGAGTTCCCAGAATTGTTCACCGTCTCATCATTCTCATCATCTTCAAACGCATAGGGATCTTTCTTCACTAGATAGATATACACATGAGCACGTACACAAAGACACAGAGATCACAATTAGCCGATTATCTCAACAAACAACTTGTATGTTACTGTTATTATTATTATGATTATTATTTATGTACTACTATCATGCACAAACACATATATATATATATATGTCCCACCTTTTGTCTCTTCTAATAAGTGATCACACACTTGACCAGTGTTATAATGGAAATATTTCCAATGTGAAAACCACAAAAATAGCAACAACAATTATGATCGTATTTCTCCAAATAACTTCATATTTGACTTGTCATGAAAAAAGTACTTCATATGATGAACAATATGATCATTTACACGCTCACACCAACGTTACCACTACAGTAGACGTATGCGAAAACACTGAAACTATTTAAAAGCTAATACGAAGACTTTTACTTGCTTATTTATTGGCATAAAAATTGTTTGTATGCAACTGCTGGTTGTGAGTGTTTGCTTTCATCGCCTCCTCCCTCTCCTAATCATCGTCTCTACGCAAGTGTATGCCTGCATGCGCATGTGTATCACTAGTATATACGCTTATTTGACTGTTGATACAATAAAAGCAAAGAAACTTCCTAAACCCCTGACCAACAGATGAGTTAGTGTAGCTATGACTACTAAACACAACCCACACATACATCATCCAGTATATTTCATTACTTACTACTATTGTAATTACGAATGATAATTCTACTGCAACAGACATATACAGATATACAAACAAACACAACAATACAAACACCAAATAGCCAACCCATGCGTCCTACCTACTCCAAACAATAACACACAAACATAAACACATAGTAACAAATGACAACTTTATCTAGTCACTCATTTGTACAAACATTTAGACCAACTGACTGCTTGTTTATGCAAACAAACACATGCGCACTTCACAGACAAGAGATTAATGAAGGCAAATGCCACTACTAATGATAACTTAGCATTTGTTATCAGTGAACACTACTGTTCAAATGACATACAAACATGGAAAAACGTAAACACATATAGGTCATTTCCCACATATCTTTCATTACATCAATAGTATATACACTAACGCAAATGCAAACATTGAACTTAAATAAGCTGAACAAATTAAGACATTAAATAAGAAAGATTGGTTCCGCGAAGAGGTCTCTTTCCGGCAAATTCCTTTTCAAGGTTGTACAGTCCCAAATATATATACTTATTTTTGAGGGTGATAATAATTACAATAATAATGTCTCAATGAGTGAATTCCGTTTACTAAAATATAAAGATAAACAATATCCTAAAAATGTAGAACAAACATTACTTTCAGCTGACTGTTGGGTAACGTTAACTAGGCAAATACGTACAAGATGATACAGCTCAAATCTGACATCATGACCGTCCGACTGTATGATACGAAGCCATTAACCGATCGACTTGTGATTCATATAGTAGAGCTGTAATTTATCCCACCGGCTACTAAACATTACTTTCATCTCAACAAACTATTCCCAACTAACCACGGTCACGAGTAACCAATAGCACTGCTGTAGTTGTATTCATCTTGACTCTTAATATCAATTCATACTCGACATTTTGCTATATTATTCTTTCTTTTGAAGCATTCTCCCTACCTTAAGACTTTATCACCACAGACATATAATTCTAACGAATCACTATGTCAACCAGAAGTATGATAATATAAGTCGATAAACACGTCTATCAGATTCTACTATACCAACAACAAACAAGGTGTACACGGCAATCACATAAGTTCCCACCTATCTTTCGCAAAACTCAGTGGATAATAACTAGACAGTTTTGTAAGGTCATAGTTAAGGGGTACCTAGTTACTTATTATTCATAATACATCCATTAGGCATTATCTGATAATGGTGGTAATCATAATAACAATCTAATGAAAGATACACTAACCAGGACTCAGTTTGTTTTTTTCCAACACCAACATATTTGGAGCTAAACATCATAAACCTGTACTGCTATCACCTCGAAAACTAGTGAGTGAGGCATAACATTTGATAATCAAGTGAGACACCTTCATCCATACAACAATGAGTACATTTATCGATTCTCATGTATAATCTAAACAGTCTGTCAGTTAGTATTGATAGCTATTGTAAAATTCACTATATATAACACGAACAAAGATCGAGATCTGTGAATAGTTATTGGAATAATACACCATAATATTGCATAAAATTTACAACAAACGTTAAGCAAAACAGTTTGTAATGAGAAGAAGATATGTAGAAGCATACATACGTGAAAAACACTCACATGACTTTGATGAAGAGATGTGCATATCAGTTACGGATTTGGGTACAGACGGCAATGATGGACTAGATGTTGGATGGTTATAATGACCGGTAGATGATAAGCAATTCAAATCTAACTGCTGGTTAGTATTATTAGGACTAATATTATGGTGAGATATATTGGTAGTAATATTCAAACCTGAAAGTGAATGACCATCATCCTCTGAGTCTGAATAAATATTCGATGGACTTGCTATACTACTGTTATCTTTACCCCCACCACCGTGATGTTCAATGGAGCTGGATACTGTCGTACCAGAAAAAGAGGACATCAGATGTTTTGTACCGTGTGTATGTTGGCGGACTTTCAAATGTGATGATTTCCCAGAACCAGAAGATGCTAACATGTGTGATTGGTTAGTTTCAGTATGCTGAAAATATAAACACAATAACAATAAAGAATATCCAGCAAACAGTAAAACTTGACCAATTAGTGAAGAGATTATTGAGCAGTTTCATATATATATTGCGTACGAACTGGCTGGAATGACAATTGGTTCAAGTTGCCAAATTTTACTTTAGCGTAGAAACAGGAAGTTCAAAAGATGAAAAAGAGTCGAAATAATAATAATAACAATAGTAGTGGAAACTAAATACACAAAGTATGTTTAGAAAAGTATTAATTAAATCGAAGGTGAAAAGCATGAAAACTGAAACTCAAGATTTAGAGGAGAATAACAGACACGAAAAACGAAGAGGAAGATAAGCGAGTCACCAGAAACGAATGAAAGATACAAAATAATACTTGATTGTCCAACATTTACAAGATGTTGAGAAATGTGTATACATTCACTGGAACTATTTCGACTCATCACCTAGTTAACAAGCAACATAGACAGACTACAGTTGTCTCACAAATCGCGATCAAGGAGACTGAATCTCCCTGTATAGCTCATATCAATAGTCATTAACTTCATGAGTTGACCTTATAAATCGATTTAGTTGCCCCTAACCTATTTCTACCCCATATATATACTAACCTCCATGACACACTGGTGGTCAGTGGCTGATCAGGCATTACATATGCCCCAACCCTCTCACAGTCGATGAAAGTTTATAAACTCACCAACCGATACAACACTTAATTGTTATGCTAACCGCAACATTACCACTACTCACTCGGTGTTCTCAATTAACGACAGCGATGACGTATATACTTATAATCAAATAAACAATCTGGAAATAAAAATTATGCTCAACAAAGGGGGAAATCACTTTAATCCACATAATACAGCTACCACATTTACAAAATACTGTTTAGTTGACCATAATAAAGTAGATGGACACGACCAACCAATGTGAGCAACCATCTATCAAATGTACATCTCATCAAATGAAGGCCAGTCGACGAAATATAAGCAACGATCGTGTCGAAAGATAAAGGTTCAAGTTTGAGAGACAATGAATTTCTCAAATGTTGAACACACTCATCCACCTTTCTGTGATACAACCAATGGATGTAAAAATCCAACCTCACAACTGCCTCCTTGTCATCATCGAACTGTAGTTCCGCAATCATCTGATAATATAGTCCCTTAAGCGACCATGGTCTGGCCTCATCTCAAGTTTAAAGGCCACATAAATAAAGATGTCAGTCAGTAAGCATCAATGTAGAGCCTGTCACAGATATATGTCGGCCCGGGTTGTCATAGCATAAAAGTATCACCATAAGCTTTTGGAGTGTCTTTAAGAAAATATTCAAAAGTACAATTCTTTCGAGAAACTGGTCTGCTTGATAAGCTTCTGATATTCCTACGACACAATCCTTTTTACAAAATGTAACCTTTAAAAAATGCAGCCAAGACATACTTGTTTGAGAAAACTGGATACTTCAGGGTCATGACACAAGTCCAAAGGTTTCTCACCCCTATGGTTCGATAACAGAGGGTCGGCGTTGTAGTATAAGAGTGCTCGAACAATACGCAGACATCCTACTCGCGCAGCACAATGAAGTGCTACGTCACCGTTTATGTTTGAGATACTGGGATCAGCTCCATGTCGCAGCAAATAATCAACCATACGTGGAAGGTTCCGCACACATGCTTCGTGCAATACAGTCCAACCTACAAATTTAAGTGGAAACGCATGAAGAACAGCCCCTGTAATGAAATGAAGTACTAACATGCATCAGTGATCGAAACAAAAGTCCGGTGAACTGAGATTAATGATCAAAAACAACTAGTTACATTGAGATACTAAGGAGTTCTACCTTTAAGTGGTAGATTCCACGTCTAAAAGGCCAAGCTGTAAGACAAGTGACTTAGATCATATGACGCACAAATCGTAGATCAGTAGACAATAAAAACAGCCAATTAAGTTGATCCAACCTAAATGCTTGTTATATTCTGTCTATATACTGATCTACAACAATATAAAATATATAATTTATCCTGTATAACTTTAGGCTCTATACAGAAACACAATCACATGTTTCCAGGGATATAAAACACAATCTCCTCTTTTCTATCGGTGCACTTCCTTACCTGTTTCATCTTGCTCGTTTATGTTTACTCCTTCCTTTATCATTTGTTTGATTGAATCCAAATCCCCATTCTTTGCTAAACGAATCAAACTCACATCTCGAACAGTTAGAGGACGTCTACTATCACGTTTCTCGGATCCTGAAAATATAGCATAACAATTAGTGTGTGAATGAATACTTTTAAAGTAAGGATTAGAATAACACAAGGTTTCAAGCACGATTTATACTAACGATGAGTCCAATGTACGCAACAATCAGAAATTACTTTAATCCCTAGTGGATAGATAATAACCCAGCTAAGTAATACATTCATTAGATAAATCAATAGTCTAGTAATAATTTCGTTTGCAGTTTGTAAAAACCCTCTCACACAAACGGCTCATTAATTCAAATAGTCTGATATACATTAGAAAAATGCACCACAGAAGTAAGTAACCTATAAATCAGTTGATAAAATTTAGATAGACTTGTCGGTTTACCGTTGGTAAACTGCCCAACCCATTAAGAAACAGTTTCAACATTAATGAAATATTAGTAAACCAATATCACAAAAGCATTTAATAATATATAGTTAGAAGACTCAGTTCAAAATATACGTAATGAACACAAGTCATTGTGCTTACAACCAACACAACTTAAATGTACAGAATGCAATGCAAACTGGAGTTTACCCCCAACTCATTGTTTGTTTGATACAACATCTATTATTTCTGATTGGTAGTTTTCCTTGACATCTCATCTCTACACACTTGTTACGTGCAGAACTAAAAAAATTACTGATTATGTTTCCAGAAATGAATATTGCAGAACAGGTCTGAAAGAACAAATAGTTTTAAACAGGTATTTGTTCTCACTAGTAAACAACATATGATTCGATTCAGTGCTATATCAACTCCAATTGTTACGTATTCATATATCATGAAAAATCAGTCAGTCAGTCAGCAGAAACGTAGGACTTTGTGCGTACACATGTACATCAGTTCGAGTTGCCATACCACATTAGCACAGAGATGCAGTTGTCGATTCAAATCCCATAGTGGTAGAAGTGGTAAGAGTATAAGCAGTATTCGGAAAGATTATTTATTTTATTTATTTAGACACATAGATATTGGTACAAGGAAGCACCAAATACATATGCGCCTCACAAATCTCATTCGATTTGTGTGAGGGCTGTGATACTGCCCAGGTGCCCAGACTGAAGCAGGTGGTTTTCTTAAGGGGCCACACCCGGAGCCTTTGACCTGAATGTCTGATCCACAAGGCAGTGGAGCATCGTGGGGAGATGCAGTCCCATGGTAGCCGGTGATCAACGGTTGATTCGTAAGCCATCTGTCCCCTCAGGATACTGGAGCCCATGTGCACCACTGGTTTGAAATCAGGGTTTCCCAACTCCCCTAGGTGGACTCGCCTTGTCCACCAACCCGGTTAAAGCGCCGGACATTCGCTTTTCGTCCTCTCAATTTCGTAAACAACACCCCCACCACGAGAAGGCAGTGAGTAGGACTTCCCTGGCAGAGGCTATATATTCGCTGGCCATATGAGAGCATTTCGAGAGGGAGAGCGGACTCTCTCCACTCTCGGCCGTACCAGGGCATTTGGGGGCATTCGGAAAGATTAGGGTTTGAAAATGTTATTCAAGGAGTGCAATCCAGTGAAGTAAATTTGGAAAGAGAAAAAAGAAAGAAACATTAAGAATTCACTGCTAGCCACTATCCATCTCTGCTTACCATGCTTGTGAATTATCGAGGCAATACGCACAGTATGCACATATGCCAATTAGAGACTGACCAGTTGCAGTCCTAACACATCGACGGGAAGATTCAAACAAACAATACTAAATGAATTAACAATTCAGATTAGAATTTGGGAGAACACGAAGAGTGGATGCATTTGTGCCATTGCAAACGATTTTGAGCCATGTCATTCAAGGCCTCTAACCATCGATGATAGCAATCGATGGTTGGGAGGGAAGTTCAGTGGTATGAGTATTGTAGAGACATATCCATAATAAAAATGATAAACTTACACAACTGGATTACACAAACAATAATGAAGCTATGTGGTCGAGGCTGAAAGGGCTTTTGTGACCTCATCATAGCTCCAGAGACCAACTATTATGGAGCCATATGGATGAGTTCCTCTACCTTATGCATTACAACTTTGGAACCTTTGAACCTTCTCCTAACCTTGATAAGTCTTGGACCATATAAAAAAAGTGTATCCACTTTAATTATTTGGTTTTGTATAACATGTTTTTATACTGACTGTTTACTGATTGGCCGACATTGCTCAAGGTCATTGAAGATTCGTTCAAAGGTCGTCTATAAATTATGGTCTATCCGAGGCATGTCCATTATCTAGAGCGACACAAGTATTGGAAAGAGTAAGTCACTGGTACTGACTTGACGCAATAATACTTAGCGTTCCCAGATAATAATACCACGAATTGTATATGCCACGCTCTATGACATGCTTTAGGCCACGACCCAAACCAACAACCAATGAGTAGATTTACCGATATAATTTGTTAGCCTGTTTTCTTATCCATTTCAAGGTCAACGGAGCAACGTTTCGCCAAAAACATCTGTACTATATTTCTAATGATGTTGTGCTGTTAGTTGATCCCATTTAGAAATCACTTTTGTCAGATAAGTGCTAGAAATAACGAAGCTTACATTATCGAGAAGCAATCTGCGTCAATCGAAGAAAACGTACAAACAACATAAACACAGACGTCCATTAACGGCCCTTCGTTAAAAAACCGGTAACCATGTCATGAAAAACACTGATACAAGTCAACCATTATTTATAATCGAACTTACATTGATACCATAGGATATTAGAGATATCCCACGTTAGCGGTAAATAAATCCCCAAAATCAATAGCACTGTAAGTGTTCGACACTGGATACTGATCAACCAACGGTACACATAGACCTCAGGTTAATGAGGGAACAAATGGCGTGCGAATCTATTCGTGGCCACTGACTACCATGGAACTACATATTCTAACGTTGTCTCAATGACTTGCGGACCAGTCTCCAAGTCTAAGGCCTGGGGAGTGGCTCCCTAAGAAAACCACTTACTTCGGTTTGAACAACCGGGAAGTATCCCACCTCTTACAGAAATTTTGTGTGGCACATATAAATGTTGGTGCCCTTTTGTACCAAGGTTTGCGTTCAAATAAATAAGTGTAGGATTAAAATGGTTTGTGCTGCACCATCCCAAACATCTGTTGGCACCCAGTGGCTAATCAAGTGCTTAACATGCAGCACAAAGAAGATTCCGGTACACAAAATCTGATCAGAGCCCAGAAACTATACCGTGAGTTTCAAGTCTGATTTCAACGATCACTGATGATAGTTTGGTGTTATCATAAAGTAGGAATGCAAAATCGTATTAAATCGGTCTTAATTGACACTATCATTGATACCTAACGTGATGTGATACTGAGACGCACATTATATCTACGTAACTAGTCAATTCCTAAATGTCAGTCCGAATTCATTTTAGTTCAACTTTTAAAACACAACAGTATCATGAGAGAGACAGAACACAGGCTTAAGATATTATACTCTATATGCATAAGATCTCGGTGACAGGATATAAAAATAATTATACAAGAACTATCTGGTTGTACTGACCTTCTTGATCTCTAACCCTTTTTCTTTCGTCTCTCATCACGACCTTCAAAAAAGCTGCTGTTAATTTGTCAAAAGTTCAACAACCACAAAGTTGTGTGTGGATTTCTGGGGGCGATATTTTTCTCAGAGTCCCAACGTGACTTGTTTTATCTACTCAATAAGTAAGAAATAATAATGGGAGTTCACAGCAAGTTGAGGGTGAGCTTCTCAGTCCACCTTCTGTAGATTGACCTGCAAAGCTGACACAACCAAACGTTCGTAATTCCGACGCCTGTTGTTAGTATGATGTTTTGGTTTGGTTTTGCTAATATGGTCAAAAGCTATGACGGCATGATCAATTTTACAAAGAGGGGACAGGAGTGAGAGATTTTCGATGAGGAATTCGTCGTTTGTAAGTACGCTGTCCAAGCGCGACGGTGTCTGAATGTTTTTCCAACGAGTTGCCGACTTCACATTACCAAATAATCTCAGATCTTCAATGGGGGTGAAAGACTGAGGCTCAGTAGAGTTTCTACCTCTTATGTATGTATGTTCCGCGAAATTGACCTTAGTAAGATTGAAGTCTCTTAGAACCAGAGTATGACTGAATCCGAGATGGGGTGAGCGGGATAATCCTTCCAGCTCACGACTGTCCAACTCAATGTTGGCAGTAAGCCTTCTTTAGATGACATCTCGAGGTGACAGACAATTTTAATGAGCACCATACGGAATCATCAAGATTGATAAACTCTTGGTTGTGCACTTGATATACCTGCAGGCAAGATCGCAAGTATAAAGATACTCTGCCCCTCATTTCAGTTCTTCTATCATTAAGAAACAAAGATATCTCGGGTAGTGATATCTCCCGGACAGTAAACTGAGAAGATATCTATGTTTCAGATGCGCTTTATTGGCATCACTGAGTTCATATAGCTTGTCCATTTTGTTCGGTAAATTCGAGGTACTCATATATAAGTAGTTTATGCTTTCAGTTTGAAACGCGTGAGCTTTCCCGTCCAGTTCATCAATATGAGCCTCGTGTGAATGGACAGGTATCCCACCTACACAGGGTTTCTCGAGTTGATAACCCCGGTCTTTCCTACGTCTTTTAGTGGTCTTGACAGTCCACAAGTGGAATAGTCAGCTCCAACCTGCTCTCGTTCTTGATCATGGCACCATGCATCCTGTCTATATGCAATAGGACTCCAGTTGGCAACCGGCATGGTTTGGCACGAAGTGTTTCGAGAGCTGCAGCCACCATATGGGAGGATGGGAAGGTTGCCTTCATCAGCCGACGTCTAGAATCCCCGTCCTTCTTGTCTAGTTTCACCACTTGTTAAGTCAATATGTTTTTTGAGTTTCAAGGACTGCTTGACTAATTACCATTACCGAATATCAGAGTTTGAGCGGTCAGGGTTCGTGTTTTCTGGTACACCTTGCACAGTGATATTTCTTCCACGTAAGAATTCATAAGGGTACTCAGGAGTGTTTTGGATGAGATTGAGCTCAGAATACGGTATATCAGGCAGTATTCTTACATTCCCACCTGATTTCAGTAAACAACTAGCCAGTAACACATCTCCTACGTTGGCAGAATTAGTGAGCGTTTTGTTGCTTGAAGCTCTTTCCCCGAGTGAGTGAGTGAGTGACCGTCAAAGGCTCTATCTTGAGAAGTTCGAGCTTCTTGTTTAACTCTTACCAAAGCATCCTGTCATTTATGTTCTGTAAACTGAGGAGGAGGTCAGTGCTGTTTCTAAGGTTCATGATTATGAGAGAATCCTCGTGAACCATGATTGTTCTCCCACGTTTTCGGGTACAGGTACAGGTTGATGATCTTGTTGTTTTGTGGTTGAAGTGCGTTTCAGATCCCTGTGTTCTTTGCTGACCGAATGGACAGTCTTGGAGGTAGATTGTAAGGCCAAATCACCAGCTAAATTCACCGTAATACCTGGGATGTTCACCTTCTTAGACGGTGACACCCGGTCTTTTTTGGATTTGTTGACAGGGGTCCGATCGCCAACAGACTTTTGGGAAACCACCGTTGCACTCGGGGATCCTATGTTGAGAGACCAAAGTTCACTGAGGGAGTCTAGTACCGTCAATGTTATGACCGTTCTGAGCTTCGGGATGTCCTCACTAGTGTCACTGAATGCTCCGTCTCTACTAGCGTTGTCGGGGCCCCTCTTCTTGTCTTCACTGCTCATCTTTGTTTATTATCCCATTTTAGGTCTGCCTTTTATCAAGTTTTCTGACAACGTTTTGAGCCGACCTGTCAAGAGAATGATGATGTTGTTCAGCGAAACCCCAACATTCATGTTGCACGTGTTACATACCCACTAACCATCCGACTTATTAAATCTGTTGTAAGTAGTCACTGTGAGATCTGGGCATACTTCGTGGAACTGATCGGTTCCCCAATCTTCCGATTTCGGGGAAATTTTGGGGAAGCCGTTGTAGAAAATTTTGAAGGAATTTTGGAGAAATGGCACAAAACTCTCAAAATGTTGTTTTTTTTCCAATATTTCCCCAGAATCTTATACCACCTTGGGGAAATCTGTCCATATTTGTCGATAAATTTTTCGTTTTTTCCCAATATTTCTTCAAAATTTTCGGCCGATAGTATTGAAAAGCCTGGCGATTTAATAATGAGTACCCAGAAGTTCATACTCATTTATTCCACTAGTTCCTGTTATCGTAGCACAGTAAACACAGTACCAAAGCAATTTATTTATAATCGGTGGAAAGAACCGTTCTTTTGCCATAAATCAGCATTGCCATAATTAAAAGACTGATACGTTACACATGAAAGTGTTAATTAAAGTTGAAGTACAAATTATCCATTGATACACAACTTCTTCCAATTCTTAATATCTGATCGTATGTTTTGGAGAAGTACATTAGGTAGGTGTTGAACTATCATTCACAATGTTCAACGAAAAGAAGGAAAGTTACTCTTTAGTAGACGAACAAATGTCATAGAAACCATCCAACTTATGAATCCTGAATACCATGTAAAAGGTTGACTACGCACCAATAATATAACAATAACGAGTTCCTAATAAAAAAAACGTACAGTTGGGTTTGTTAACGCTTTCGAATCCAGTCAAAAATAAGATGGACAATAGATAATTATTTTTGAATACATTTTTATTAGAAACTAATATAAAATCAGATGTAATGTAAAATCGCAGATGTAAAGTGTATTTAGCTTGCCTTTTAGGTTGCATTTAGCTGCCCACGCCTATTCACTTTATCACTTGCGTCGTGTAAGAAAGTCTAGCTTGCAACATCCATGGCTTGTGTTCTTTTTCTGGGCAGGTTGCACTTGGTAACCGTGAACACAGAACACCTATAAGTATAATAATATTATATAATCTGTTACTGCTGATACCTATGTTACTTTTAGTCCCATATAAGGTAAAAATAATAGCCAGTTCCGGCGTCAGCACGTAGGCTAGGTATGTCTTGGCTGATTTCTGAGGATTATCATGAATGATCACCAACAATCTGGCCACCTAAACTTTTATAAACGCCTGTCACAACTTACGAACTGATCAAGAAACTATTGCTCCTTCAAAGCAGCTTCAATAGTACTCAATTTGTCAAGTGTTTTCAATGGGAATACGAAACTCGAAGTGTCCATGTTGTCCCTTTACACCCACATACGAGCTTGCGACACAGTCCAGTGACTGCTTTCAGAATCCTGTCGCCGAGATCTTATGCATATAGAGTATAATATCTTAAGCCTGTGTTCTGTCTCTCTCATGATACTGTTGTGTTTTAAAAGTTGAACTAAAATGAATTCGGACTGACATTTAGGAATTGACTAGTTACGTAGATATAATGTGCGTCTCAGTATCACATCACGTTAGGTATCAATGATAGTGTCAATTAAGACCGATTTAATACGATTTTGCATTCCTACTTTATGATAACACCAAACTATCATCAGTGATCGTTGAAATCAGACTTGAAACTCACGGTATAGTTTCTGGGCTCTGATCAGATTTTGTGTACCGGAATCTTCTTTGTGCTGCATGTTAAGCACTTGATTAGCCACTGGGTGCCAACAGATGTTTGGGATGGTGCAGCACAAACCATTTTAATCCTACACTTATTTATTTGAACGCAAACCTTGGTACAAAAGGGCACCAACATTTATATGTGCCACACAAAATTTCTGTAAGAGGTGGTGACGTTGCAACGGATGTTCTAGTTTTACAACTAGCTACCAGTAGCACCTTCTATATTCGATCGTTCCCAGTCAGATAGAAATCAGAAGTCAGACGAGAAGAGGCAGGAAAGATATATTTGATTCGTTACCAATATATCGAGGACCTTTTCTATAAGCTGGCTAATGAAACGTAGGAGCTGTGTCCCACGCCGTGTTGAAACGTGATCTGGTACGGATGCATGACCGAAAGCCTTCAGTTAAACAAGTCCACTTAAACAACATGGTCAGCATCCAATGTCAAACACTTAATGAGCCATCGATTTTGGGGAATTATTTACAGCTACAGATCACTCCCCCCCCTAGTGAGGTAGTGATGCCCCTAAGACGTGACCAGCCAGAAGTTTAAACCCAACGAGTTTGTCGTTGGTAAACACTCTTCTGATAGCTTGCTTCGTTTAGCAGCGTCTGGTCGTCTTTCCTTAAACTATGGGACCAAAATGTACAACATAGCAATAAAGAAATATAGTACAATGAAAAATTCCGGTTCCTTGCAAAACTTCGTCGTTCTTTTCCAGCCGTCCTGGAAAAGAGGAAAAATAGAACGTGTGAGTGCATATCGAAAATACACTCGTACTTGCGTAGGGAAACAAGATGAGCGGGAAAAAAAAGAATAAACTAATACACTTACAAAAAGCGTAAAAGCGATCGGAAAAAAAAAATGGTTTTCTTTTGGTTTTTTTTTGTATATAAAAATATATATATACGCTCAAAAAAAATTAAAAAAATGCTTTGTTTTTTTTTTGTTTTTTTTTATATAAATAAAAAAAATGAGCATATAAAAAAATTTTATAATAAACTATGCAAGGGTAATTCAAGATAAAGCTTATGTCCTACGTGCAATATTCGTTAAGATGTTCTGGAAATCTTACTCGTCTTCCAGAACGCGTTGTTTTAGGTTTATCTATCGATGTTGACGAAGTATCAAGTTGTGTGTCGGCTGTCGTGTAGGGTACTACGAGTGTAGTAGCTGTGTCGTTTGCTTGTACCGAAGGAAAATCGACGTAGCTAGGGTTTCCTTCTAAGTACGCTGCTTTGAGTCGGTCGATACTGATGCTATCGTTCGTACCGTTCTTATCGACCATATAGTACTTAGGTTCACGTTGAAGAACCTTGAAGGGTCCTTCGTATGCTGGTTCGAGGGGTCGTCGATGTGAGTCTCGACGAACGAAGACGTGTGTACTATGTCGTAATTCGGGTTGAACGAAAACATCAGTTGATTGAGGTCGAGTGTGAGCAGGTTTAACTGAACGCATAGCGTTTGTAAGCCTACTCGTGTAAGAGTTTAGATCCATGTTCAATGAAGAAGCTGAAGGATCCACGAATTCTCCTGGGAGTCGGAGTGTCGTTCCGTAAACGAGTTGAGATGCCGTGTATCCAATGTCAGCTTTCACTGCATTGCGGATACCTAGCAAGACGAGTGGAAGAGCGTCTGTCCACTGTGAAACGTTTGAAGCTGATAATGAGGCTTTTAGTTGTCGATGAAAACGTTCTACCAACCCGTTTGCTTGTGTATGGTAGGCGGTCGTTCGGAAGCGCGTGATTCCTAAAAGTGAGGTTAGACAACGGAAAAGTCCAGATTCGAACTGGCGTCCGCGGTCTGTAGTGATTGTGGAAGGGCAGCCGAAACTTGCTACCCATCGTTCGACGAAAGCGCGGGCCACGGTTTCAGCAGTAATGTCCTTAATCGGTACTGCTTCTGGCCACCGAGTAAAACGGTCCACGCATGTTAGGAGATATGAGTATCCGTTCGAGTCGGGTAAGGGTCCTACCAAATCTATATGGACGTGGTCGAAACGAGCGTCAGGGGTTTTGAAAGAGCCTAAGGGACATTTGTTGTGTCTTACGACCTTAGCTTTCTGACAGCTAACACAGGAGCGTGCCCACTCCCTCACGTCTTTATTCATGCCAGGCCAGCAAAAGCGTTCGGCTATAAGTTTGACTGTTGCACGAGCACCTGGATGAGAAAGATTGTGCAACGTATTGAAGACGTTGCGGCGATAATGTTTTGGTACAATTGGACGATCCCTACCTGTAGATGTGTCACAGAGTAAGGTTTCCTTACCTGTTCCCATCTGCCTAACACTTAGTTTAAGAGTTGTCGAGGATAACTCATGCTGAAGATCAATGTCTTCTTTTTGAAGCTGAGCGAGTTTAAGAAGGTCGATTCCTTGGAAACTGTTCAAGGAGCTAATTCGAGACAAGGCGTCTGCGACTACATTGTTTGCTCCAGAAATATGTTGTATGTCTGAAGTAAACTGCGAAATGTATTCGAGTTGTCGAGACTCTCGCGGTGAGTACTTGTCTGAAGATGAATTTAAAGAGAAGGTAAGAGGTTTGTGATCGGTAAAAAGCGTGAATTCTCTTCCTTCGATGGAATGTTGAAAATGCTGTACAGCACAATACATAGCTAGGAGTTCCCTACCGAACGTGCTGTACCTAGATTCCGCGTCTAACAACCGTCTCGAGAAAAATCCTAGAGGTTGCCACGAGTTGTTAACCCATTGTTGTAAGACTGCTCCGATTGCTGAGTCGGATGCGTCTACTGCGATACTAATGGGCGCTTGAGTGTCCTGATGAGCAAGCAGGGTTGCTTTAGCGATGTGTTCCTTAACTGTGGCGAATGCTTTACGGGCTATGTCGTCTAAACTAATTGATTTCGCATTTCCACGAAGCTGATCGGTTAACGGTTTCATAAGGGACGCGCATTTAGGTATGAACCGTCTATAGAAACTTACGAGTCCGTTAAAAGTTCGTAAGTGCTTGATCGTGGTCGGTTCTGGGTAATCCAGAATGGCCGCTACTTTGCTCCTAAGGGGTCGGATGCCTTGGGCATCAATAGTGTGTCCTAAGAAGTCTAAGGAGTTAGTCCCGATTTGGCATTTCTGAATGTTGACAGTAATGCCATGCCTTTGGAGTCGATCGAAAACAATGTCCAGATGCTTGAGATGCGATTCTCTGTCCGGACGTGCTATTAGACAGTCATCAACATACGCATGTACGAAGTTGAGACCTCGGAAGACATCGTCGATAAACCTTTGGAAGGTTTGAGCCGCATTTCTTAAACCAAAAGGCATTCGTAGAAATTCGTAAAGACCGAAAGGAGTGATGATGGCGGTTTTAGGAATGTCGTCAGGTGCCATCGGTATTTGGTTATAAGCTTTAACCAAGTCGATTTTCGAAAAGACAGTTGTACCTTTCAAGGTAGCTGTCAAATCGTGAATATGAGGCAGCGGGTAACGATCGGGAATGGTTTTAGCATTCAGACGCCGATAATCACCAGTTGGCCGCCAATCATTGCTGTCCTTTTTAGGGACCATGTGCAATGGGGATGCCCATGGACTATTCGATGGTCGAATTATCCCTAGGTCCATCATGTGGTCAAATTCGTTTTTAGCTAACCTAAGCTTCTCGGGAGCGAGTCTTCGAGCTTTCGAAAATACAGGTGGTCCTGTAGTCGAGATGTGATGTGTAACATTGCTGGTTACACAAGGTAATTTCGATTGCGATTGGTATATCCCGGGGTATTTGTCGAGTACTGATTGGTACAAGGGGTCTATGGAGTGCTTAATCGTGACTGGGGATAACCTGCAACCAGAACAAGGAGTTACGCAAACGGATAACTTAGTGTTTCCGTCTATTAACCTTCGTGAGCGTGTGTCGATGAGTAGATTGTGGTGTTGTAACAGGTCTATACCAATGATTGGCATAGAGACGTCTGCAACAACGAAAATCCAGTGTATGGGTTTGCGTAAACCCACATTAAGGTAGACGTACCTTTTACCGTAAGTAGCGATCGGCTTTCCGTTTGCCGCCTGTAAACTTAAAACAGACTCGCGAAGTCTGTCGTCGGGATTTGCTGGAAGAACGCTAACTTCTGCGCCAGTGTCGACGAGGTAGCGAACTTTCGTTGTCACATCTGTGACGTATAACAGACGGCTGTGTTCGCCGGCTACGGTTGCCGTTAACGCGTGCCGGCTGGGAAGTTTCCCTAACTGTGTTTCGTGTCACTCGATTTTGGAGTCGGATAATTGCAGGGCTTCCTGCAATTTCTAGAGGATTTACCGTACTGGTTGTGATACCAGCACCAGTCGGGGTTGTCTGTCTCTCGACCACGAGAGACAGATCTCTTACGTGAAACGCTCCTACGTGAGGATTTTGACCGACTACGGTCATTACGAACTCTAAGATATCTTGTAAGCGTGTGACATAGTTCGGCCATGTCAGTCGAGGTCGATTGGGGTTTTTCTTTGACGGAAAAAACCTCGGCCTTAGAAGGTCTAGTGATTTCCAAGATTCGATCGGCAGATGCAGCTAGTTCATCTATGGCATTGTTTTGAAATGAAACAAGCACTGCCTGCACCTGTTGAGGGAGTTTAGACAAGAAAAGTTGTCTAAATAGGCCATCATCGAAAGTTCGTTGGCCAATGACTTCTCTCATTCTAAGCAACATGTCCGTCGCAGAACCACGTTGTAAGTCGATATTGTTAAGGAGTTGGTCTAACCGTTGTCGGTCAGTTAGGTCTCCACGTTTTAAATCGATAGTTTAAGCGTTTCGTAAGGTTCGGCAACATCACTAGTAAACATACTAGGTGTTACGTACCTGTTAAACTCGCGCGGTAACGCCTTAACTACCGCGAGGAAACGTGTGCGCGAGTCCGTGATTCCGTGCATGCAAAAATCGGCTTCTGCATAGCAGAACCAGGACTCGATATTGTCGGGCCAAAATGGCGTTAACTGAATCGAAATAGGGGGAATAGACTTAAACTTAAAAACCTTGGGTGAGTGTTCCGTCATAGTAATATAGATAACGAAAAATGTCTAATTAAAATATATCCGGAAAAAAAAATTCGCGAAAAAAAGTATATCACAATATATAAAATTCAAATAAAGAATAACAATAATAATATTCCAAAATGGAAGACTCACAGTATATTGACTTGGTGTACCAGATCACGTCGGTCTCACCAATGACGATGCAACGGATGTTCTAGTTTTACAACTAGCTACCAGTAGCACCTTCTATATTCGATCGTTCCCAGTCAGATAGAAATCAGAAGTCAGACGAGAAGAGGCAGGAAAGATATATTTGATTCGTTACCAATATATCGAGGACCTTTTCTATAAGCTGGCTAATGAAACGTAGGAGCTGTGTCCCACGCCGTGTTGAAACGTGATCTGGTACGGATGCATGACCGAAAGCCTTCAGTTAAACAAGTCCACTTAAACAACATGGTCAGCATCCAATGTCGAACACTTAATGAGCTATCGATTTTGGGGAATTATTTACAGCTACAGTGGGATACTTTCCGGTTGTTCAAACCGAAGTAAGTGGTTTTCTTAGGGAGCCACTCCCCAGGCCTTAGACTTGGAGACTGGTCCGCAAGTCATTGAGACAACGTTAGAATATGTAGTTCCATGGTAGTCAGTGGCCACGAATAGATTCGCACGCCATTTGTTCCCTCATTAACCTGAGGTCTATGTGTACCGTTGGTTGATCAGTATCCAGTGTCGAACACTTACAGTGCTATTGATTTTGGGGATTTATTTACCGCTAACGTGGGATATCTCTAATATCCTATGGTATCAATGTAAGTTCGATTATAAATAATGGTTGACTTGTATCAGTGTTTTTCATGACATGGTTACCGGTTTTTTAACGAAGGGCCGTTAATGGACGTCTGTGTTTATGTTGTTTGTACGTTTTCTTCGATTGACGCAGATTGCTTCTCGATAATGTAAGCTTCGTCATGCCAGGCCAGCAAATCCGTTCGAGTATAAGCTTGATGGACGCACGAACACCTGGATGAGAAAGATTTTGCAACGTATTGGAGACGTTGTGTCGATAATGCTTTGGTACTATTGGTCGATCCCTAACTGTAGATGTGTCACATAATAAGGTTTCCTTACCTGTTTCCATCTGTTTAATACGCAGTTTTAGAGTTGTTGAGGATAACTCGTGCTGAAGATCAGTGTCTTCTTTTTGAAGCTGGACGAGATTCAGAGTTGGGGTATTGGATACTTCCTGGAAAGAAACAGCTATCCAGAAACTGTTTTTCAGTATTCGTTTAACTAATGTCAGTCCATGTTATGAACTATGAAATTGATAATTAGTGAACAACAAATTTCCACTACCGGATGTCGTTCTTATTTCTCAGTGTACATATGTGTTTATCTACTAGTTTATATATCCAATTGATAATCAAAACAGATAGATAAAACTTGTTATTATAAGCAGGTGTTTATCTGTCATACACACACACACAATTAACGAATAAATAGACCCAGTTGTTAAACTTTCCTGAGAAAAATAATCTTAGATTTAATCAGTTAAAATGCCTATACAAATAAGCTAACGTACAGATGACAATAAAAATTTAGTTTAGTCACTAGATAAACAAAACAACATATTTATTTTAAAAATCGTTATTGGGGTAAATTAATTCACCTAACTTTCAGGTATTTTTATAAGAAGGGGGTTTTGTGGAGGTTTTAGTAATTTTATATAGTTGAAATCATGAGTTAATTGAAGCTAGACCACCATGGAAAACCTAGAAGCACTGCTCGACGGCCATTTGTCCTATTGAGGGACTCCTCAACAGTGCGCATCCACGATCTCGCCTCGCGAGATTCGAATCCAGGACCTATCAGTCTCGCGCACGAACGTTTAACCACTAGACCGCTGAGCCGGTATCCAACTGATAGGTCCTGG